>NC_046660.1:79229335-79255416 GCF_010883055.1 Belonocnema kinseyi | reverse complement strand
TTTGTATTGGAACGTCTCAGATAACAAGTTGACACGTCACAATAGGCCTGGTAACTTTCCAACAACTTCGAATTTAGGAAAATCATTTTGCCAGCATATTCTAAATATGTTTAGGAATCAATTTATTCAACAACAAAAAACTCGATTCTTCAACGCGTCACACAGGGTGACCCCATTAAGCAAAATGTAAATTTTCTACAATAATATAATTTTTGCAACTAAAAATATAATCTTTAAGATGAAGCAAATGCAAAAAATATATAAATTTTTTATTTTTCCTGTCAATTAATATTCAAAGGACTTTGCCAAGTTTTTGTTTTTAATCCCTGACTTTTTCCTGAACAATCGAATTCCCTGACTTTTTTTCGACTGTAGTTAAATTTCTCTTACAGTGTGTACAATATGATGTATACAATTATGAAGAGTTGGGTGGATTAAATTTTGTATTTTGGGCATTCAACGTAGTGATACACAATATTAAATATTCAAATTGATTATGTATTGCAATAATTTGTAGTTGCTAAAGAACAAAATAATGGATTACTTACTTCGATGGTACATAGAGCCAATAGGAATAGCGCACGCTTCATGATTAAATGATTTGTTAAATTTTTTACTACCTATAACAAAAATGAGCCAAGAGTGTTCTATCTTAATCCGTCAAGATCCTTATTTATTATATCTGCCATACTGACGAGGTAGAATGTTTGTGTAGTCGGTTTAAGAGCAAATTATACGAGGAAAGTTGAGAAAAAATTATCATGATTTTTGGCCGAGGAGAATAAAAGAGTTAATTGAATTAATGAGTTAACTGGAAAACAATTACAAATAATTAAAAATGAAAAATTTATTAAAACTCATTGTCTTATGCATTCTTAAAAATAAAATGATTATATTCATTTTCTTCCCAATTATAGATAGAAAAAAATATTGACAACGATTAAAAACCTGGAAATAAAAATATATTTAATAGATTTTATGCTTTCACGATGATTCATTTTGATAAAAAGAGATATTTCGGGTTTCACTCGTGTAAAAAAATACGAATTGTTTGCCGGCGTTTCGTGAAGATTTCAGTTCACATCTTCAGGGCTGACCTGAAACTAAGGTATCAGGTCATGTTGTTCTTAGGTATACTCGCTACGATATCTGTGATTGGCCAGAGCGCCCCACCGTGATTGGCCAATTAAGTCTTTTCTTTTCCCGAAATATCTCTTTTTATCAAAATGAATCATCGTGAAAGCATAAAATCAATTATGAAGGAACTCTACGGGGAGAGTATTCTTACTAAAATCAAAACTTTAGTAAGCTCAGGACTTCTCAAGGTAAACTAATAACATCCTTAGCTTTTTTGAAACGGTGCAGGGACAATAAAATCGTCCCAAAATTCTTGCAACTGAAAAATAATTTGGGAACATCTAAATCCAAATCGATTCTGCATAATACAAGTTTGCTTCTCGTGAAAGAAAGAATACAGCATACCAAATTTCTTTTGCACACAACCTCTAAAAACTATTAAAACTTCCCCTTTTCCTATCAAATTCTCTCAGATTTGACATTTGGTCCACATTGGACGCAATTAAAGAACTTAATCAAAGTAAAGATATTATAATATTAGCCGCAGACAAAGGCAACACAACAGTAATAATGAATAAAGAAGACTATAACAACAAAATCATGGACCTTCTAACTGACGATACATACAAAAACTTAAAAAGGACCCCACAAAAACAAAAGTCAGTCAAACAAAAACTCTTCTCAAAGACTCTAAACTTGACAGCCAAACAATATCTAACTAAATACCTACTAATCTCATCTCTCCAAGACTTTACGGGCTCCCAAAAATCAACAAAAAGAAAATTCCACTCAGACCGATCGTCAGCGCAATGAACTCACCAACTTACAACCTAGCACGCTTCCTCGCTGCAAAACTAAATCCTTTTACAGGAAACTCCATCACTCACGTCCATAACTCATTTGACTTTCTCAAAAAGATACAACAAATTCACATTCAAACCCAAGACATCGTAGTGAGTTTCGACATAGTATCTCTCATTACGAAAGAACCAATCTCTGATACTATTAATATTATTAAATCTTTTAGAAACTTTCCTTCCGAGCTTGTACCTTTGATAGAACACTGTCTCAATAATACTTACTTCTCGTTTAATGACCAATTCTACGAACAAACCTCCGGGGCAGCAGTAGGATCCCCAATTTCACCTGTAATAGCCAATGTCTTTATGGAACATCTAGAAACTAAAATCTTCAACCAAGCCAAACTTAAACCAGAATTCTGGTTCCGCCATGTTGATGACACATTTGTCATCTGGCGACATGGACGAGATGAACTAAATAAGTTTTTCGATTTTATCAATTAATTGCATCCTAATATCCAATTCACCATGGAAATAGAACAAAACGGAAAATTGCGTTTCTTGGGCGTATTAGTTTACAAATAATTTGATAACACATTAGGACATGAAGTTTACAGAAAACCCACGCATACAAACAGATACCTATATGCCTCCTCTCACCATCATCCATATCAAAAACAATCGGTCATCAACTCCCTTGTATACAGAGCTGTCTCCATAACTGATAAAGATAACTTACAAAAGGAATTGCAAAACGTTAAACAAATCCTAATACAGAACGACTACACAAACAAACAAATTGATAAAGCAATAAGAAAACACACTCAAAAAAGCAAGTCAACACAACCTACGAAAGAAAGGGAGAGAGAAAAATGACCACCACCATAACCTACATCCAAGGTGTCACAAAACAAATAGAAAGAATTCTGAACAAACACAACACCCAAACCATATTTAAACCACCTGCGAAAATAGGACAACTACTAAATAACCCTAAAAACAAAAAGGCACCCCTAAGTGATCCAGGAGTATATAAAATTCCTTGTTCTTGTGGCAAAGTCTATATTGGAGAAACCGGGGGAGCTGTGAGCGAGCGTACTATATTAAGGAACATGAGAGTAAAGTCAGGCTAAAACATTTCACGCGATCAGCACTAGCTGAACATCATATCGAAACAGGACACAACATTTGATTTGACAAAACAACAGTCTTTGCAAAAACACACAATATCTTTTCAAGAAAACATAGAGAGGCAATTGAAATCTCAAATCACCCTAATAACATCAATAGGGACAATTACCAATCCGATTTGACTTTTCGTCCTCCCGGATAAAAAAAAATACTTGATTGGCCAAGCAGGTTTGACCAGTCCCCACGGTGGGGCGCTCTGGCCAATCACAGGCATTGTAGAGAGTATACCTAAGAAAAACATGACCTGATACCTCAGTTTCAGGTAAGCCCTTAAGATGCGAACTGCAATGGTCACGAAACGTCGGCAAACAATTTGTAGTTTTTTACACGTGTGAAACCCGATATATCTCTTTTTATCAAAAATATATTTTATGCAAAATAGGTTCATAAAATAAATAACTACAAAATTAAGAAATGTGAAAAGACTCCCGTTTTTCGTATTCTTTGCAAACATATGAGTAGAAACATATTATTAATAATACAAATCTGTAAAATACAAAAATAATTACCTATATAGAACTTAAAAAAATATATTCTTTTTAATTTAAAATGAAAAAATAACGAAAAATTTTTAATTCTTCAAAAATTATAGAAAACTAATGAGGAGTCTAAAAATTTCATGAAATTACTAAAATTAAAGTTTGATCCCCTATCTTGGAGTTTTATTTTAAGCAGTTAAATTTGCAACAGTTGAAAATTCAATTTTTAATTTAAAAAAAGATTTTAATAGTTGAATTTTTAATTTATTATTTTTATTAATTAGGATATTTGACTGTTCTGTTTCAATGCTATTAAGGGAATTCTCACTTTTCACAAATTTGTAGGAAAATTTGAAAAATATTTAAAAATCGCCAAAGTGACAGCGATTTTTCTGAAAATTTTAAATTTCTGTAAAAATGAAGTGAGATACGAAAAAAGCTTACACATCAAAGTTGTTTATTTTGAGACTTCCTATAAACAGCTTTTTACCATCTTTAAAAATTCTCTACCATTCCTAAAATATATGCACATAATTATATAAATTGAAAAAATATTATGTTTGCTTTCTATGATTTTAAATATTTGTGAGGTATAGTTTTTTACGACTTTTTAGTGATCATAACTCCAGAAATAGACACTCTAATATCTTACTCTTTATTTTAGATGGATAATTTGAAAAGAATTTTTTTGTTTTGCAGGATTTACAATCCCTTTAGGTAAACTGAATTTTGACGAGTGTTAAGAGAATCGGATTTTTTTTTTAATTTCCTGAGAAAATTTCAAATGATTTTCTAAAATTTCAAAAAAGAATAATCTGGCAGATGTTAAAGAAAAATTAAAAAATTTTGCAAGTTCACAGCTTTTCAGAAATAATTTGAAGAAGTTTAGGGGATATTATCAAGCTGAAAAAAGATTCCTTGTGACAAAATGTAGATTTTTTTTAACTGTGTAAAAAACTTAGAGGCTTTCTAAGAATTTGGAAGGTTTCAAGAAAATACAAAACTTTCTTGAGATTTATGGGAAAACTTATAATGATTTTTTATTTTTCAAACCTAATTCTAAAAGGATGTTAAAAAAGTTTTTAAACAAAAACTTGAAATTATTTTCTAAAATTTTGAAATGGGATTTCTTTTTGTCCAAAAAATTAATTTGTTTATTTGTTTCCTAATTTTTTACGTATAAAACAAAAATTACGCGACTTATACAAAAATTATTAATAACAAATTTGTAGCTGTTTTTTAACAACTTTCCTCTATTCATTTTTTTCACAGCTTGTGTCATTTGTCCAAAAATTTTATTTTTAATGTTTTTCACGAATAGAACAAATTCTACGCGTCAAATCCAAAAGTGCTTGATAACGAATGTGCAGATCTTTTTTGGTTGGACAATTTTTGGCGATCCTTATTTTTTCGTATCTTATATTGTTTGACCGAAAAATGGATTTTTTTATTTTTCATTGTTTCTTGTGCGATTAAATTTTAAACTTTCGATTTTTCAAGAAAATTCAAAAAGTTTTTATCAAAAAGTAACTTTTTTCTTTTCTTGATTTTTTTCACATCGTGGGTTGCTTGGCATAAAAATGGTAACTTTCGCTTGTTTTTCTGATTTTGAAAATGCTGTTACTCTGATAATTTATTTTTCATTAAAAAAAGTATTTGGATAAATTATTCGAATTTCTGAGTACTACGAATAGCCGTACATACATTTTTCATATCCTGACAGAAAAATAGTTTCAACAATTTTGAAAATTTATTAACTTTTTGAATATTTATCCAAAATAGCTAGCTAACGAACTTTTCCTTAGCTTTTATGCCTTAAAACGTGTGTCAAAGTTCAATCCAATGTCGAAAGTTATCGTGTCTAAATCAGGGTGTCCAGTGACATTGAAAACCTTGAAAACATGAAATTCTCTTTCAATTTTGGTTCAACCTTGAAAACCTGGAATTCTTCTTGAATTTTTTTTTCAAACTTGAAAACTTGGAAATCATCTTGAATTTTTCACGAGAACCCTGAAGAAATCGTGCTACTGTAAAGCCTTATATTTTCCAATATATAATATATATTTTACTCATTACAGAATAAATAAACAGATTTCTAGGTATTATCTTTAGACTTTACCAATGATTTTATAGATTGAAATGTAAAGACTTTAATATTGTAAATAATTGTTTAAGGTCTTAATTTCGTCTCCGATAATATAGAATGTTAATATATATATATTTTTTGTTTTGATCAAAGTTTATTTTCAACCAAGAAAGATAACTCTTCTACCATGAATGATGAATTTTCGAAAAAAATGAAGTTTTTAAACTAAGAAGTACATTTTTTTAGAAAACAGTGTTGAACTTTTAAATAGAAAAATATTAAATTTAACCAAAACGATAATTTTCAATCAAGACAGGCTGAGTTTTAACAAGATACTTTAATTCTCGATGAAAAAGTTAAACTTTCAACAAACACGAATATTTTTCTACCCAAAAATACAACTTTTTAACCAAATAAATTAATCGTTTACCAAATAGTTGAATTTTTAATTTGAAAGTTTAATTTAAAAAAATTAATTTATTGTCCAAAAAGTACGTTTTTGAAAAAAATACATGAACAAAAAGATGAATTTTCGACCAAGAAGATTAATGTTTTACTAAAAAATACGAGTTTGAATTAAATAAAAGAATTTTCAACCTAATTATTCAATCTTAAAACAAAAAAATAAATTATCTACAAACAAGTCGAATTTTTGATTAAACAGTTGAATTTTCTGCTAAATTGTTAAATTTCCAAACCAAACGGATTAATGTTCTACGAACAGTGTAATTTTTACCATAACAATTCAATTAAAAGTAAATAGTTGATTTTTAAACTATAATTATGCATCCCTAATACAAAAATTAATTGGGTTAGAAAAGTAGTTCACCTTTAAGTCAAATAATAAACTTTAAAACCAAAAAATATGAATTCTCAATGAATCATGTAACAGTTGATACTTCAACCTAAGAATTGGATTTCTGACCAAAAAGGGTAATCTTTCAAGTGGGAAGATTAAATTTCTGCCCAGAATTTACAAATTTTCAACAAAATACATACATTTTTTACGAAAAAGTGGAACTTTTAAGGCAAAAAGATTAATTTTTAACCAAATAGTTATATTTTCAACTGAAAAACATCAATTTTTAACTAAAAATAGAATCAACCTAAAAAGTTTATTTTCAACCAAACATGAAACAAATTTTAATAAAAACAGTTTTAAAAAAAATTTTCAACCAAAGATGAACCTTCAACGGAAAAATAAATTTTTAACAAAATAGTCAAACTTTTGATAAAAAAATTGACTTTATAACAATAGAGTTGCATTCTCAACAAAATAATTAAATTCTCAACCAAATAATAGAATTTTTAACCGCAATAAATTAATCCCGAACCAAAAAATGATAATAGCCCCATAAATTTATTATATTTTCGTTCTTAATGTTATTTTTCACGATTAAAACAGATACTAAGAATTCTATTAAAAAATGGTAAATAACAAATTTCTTCCTCCTTTTTCGTTAAACAACTTTTGTTTATTTTTTTTCTTACCTTGTGTCGTTTATAAAAAAAATTTATTTTTCATGTTGTTTTTTTAGGAATAAAACACAAACTAGGTTTCATATAAAAAATTGATTATTGAAAAATTTTTATTTATTTTTTAGGTGCATAATGTTTGTTTTGTATCTTTTTTTGTGTCTTGTATAGTTTCACTGCAAAATGGAATTTTTGATCTGTCATTGTCTTTTGTGCCGTCCAAATTTGATTTTTCAAGTTTTGGATAAAATTCAAAAAAGTTTTTATAATAATCTTGTAGTGCTTTTAAAAATCAACTTTTTTCTTTTTTTTGACTTTTGTCATATCGTGCGTTATTTAGCTGAGAATTTTTATTTTCGTTTTTTTTTAAATTTTGTACGAGGAATATCTATGGTTTTTTATAAAAAAATGTATTAAGAGAAAATGTTCGTCTTTTCAAGTACTACGAACAGCCGCAAAGAGAATTATTGAATTTTGAAAAAGTGGTCTCAAACATTTTCAAAATTCGTCTCAAAACGTGACGTTAAAAATTGTAAGAGGTGTAAGGTTCCCATATTGTAAAATGATTTTGTTCTATTTTTCTCTTCAAGTTTGGGGTGGATTTTAAAATCTATTATTTAAAATAAAAAGTGTCTAAAGCCAGAGCCCATCCATTACCATGGTCTCGATAAATCTAGGATCCTCTGTGTTTGGCGGATATATCAAGGTGTTCCTTCGCTTCCGTCATCGCGATCGTCGTTTTCTATCCAAGAGGCAGATCTGCTATTGGAACAGCAGGGGTTACAAGCCTTGTCGACTTTTCCAACCTTTTGACAACCATCAAGACTTATCTCCAATACGAATTTGGTCGAATGTATTGGTTACTACAGCATATAGAAAACAAGTAGATCCTCGCTCTCGGTGATGTTTCACTGATGGTTGCGATGGTGTTGAAACTGGCGTGTATAAGGGGCTTCTTGTGGCGGTAAATCCTCGTTAGATGTGCAAGAAAAACAAAACCAATCGAAGGTGTCTGCTCAGAATGGCAACCTACGATCTCAAGTTGGCTCGATATTGCTCCTCTCCTTTTTTTTTCCTTGTCCCTTTTCTCTTCCGAGTCAATTGATATTTTATTTTAACTATTACCATCAAAGGGGGTAATTTCAGACATGTGGGGTGAATTGGGAATTCCTAAACTGATATTTTAAATTACTTAATGGGGGCTTAACCAGAATCTAGAAACAGTTAAAGCCTTAAATGATTCTGGATTCTGGTTAAGAGCTAAGGGGCTTTTCAAAAGGTTCGGGTATAACGAAATTTTAGTATCACAATTCTTGGCCATTAAAATTTGTTTTCCGTTTTGAATTAAGTTCAGATTGCTTTTATTTTCAACGTTTCACAGTTGATATTTTTTCATTTTTAATGTTTTTCTATTTAAAATGATTTTATTTTAAACGCTTTTTAAATATAGCAATAATACAATTTCAAATACTTCGAATTTAAAATCAATCTTTCTTCTTTTTAAATCATTCTATTTTTGAAATATCACTTGGATTCAATCCGGTTTTTGCAACTGGAAAGTCAGGAATCGTGCATTTTCTAAAATTGAAATTGTTGCGATATTTTTTTGTATTCTTTTCTTTTAATTTTTTCTTTTCAATGTAATATCTTAATATTGTCAGCTGTTCCGTTAAAGATTACAAAAAGGGATAATTTAAATTCGAAAAATATTTTAAAGAAAGAATTCAAGAATGAATAATAATAATTGTAAGTGTTAAATATCTATAAGGAGTTGAAAAGAAAGTTAAAAATTCTATGGTTTGAAATCAAAATTGAATAAAATTTATTTATACCTATCATAAGTTTTAATTTTGCAATGAAATCTTAAATGGTTGAATTAAAAAAACTTTAAATTAAAAATTAAAAAATGAGTCATATTTAAATGATATAAATTGACTTAAATTCGAGATGATTAGTCAAATATTTTTGGTTTTTAAATGATTCCATTCGCCAAATTCTAATCGGATGTTATAGAATTTTTAACATTTTAAAATTATCAAATTTTCTCAACCTTAATGTGAATTTATTTGTTTTCAAAATGTTAGTCTAAACATTCTCAATTTCGAGAGCTTTTGACTTTAAATTTTTCAATTTCAAGTATTTTCAATTTTGGGCAGTTTGAATTTAAAATTATGCTATTTTAAATACTTTTATTTAGAAATTTGGCTTATTTCACTTCCTTTTCACTCCATTTAAAGTATTGCCCCTTTTTCTAAATTTTACCTGATCTACAATTATTTTATTTGGAATTTTTTCAATTAAAAATTTCATTTGAAGAAAATATTCAAACTTCCTAACCTACGGCTTAATCACTTTAAAAAAATAATCATAATTTGAAGGGCGTGGTTTTATTTTTCAAGCAAAAAGTTCTTCACAGTTTAATGTGAAAAAGGTCATGGAAAATAAAAAAGGAACCTAAAAAGGATTAAGTTTTTAATGATTTTTCATCCCTGTGAGTTGCTTGAGATGCTTTTAAACACTTTTAAATCCTTTTGAATTCTTCTAACACCATTGAAATCAACTGAATTCATATGAATGGCCTATATTGCCCTATTTTCTTGAATTCTTAAATTTATCAAACTTTCTGAATAAATCTATGAATTCAGGTAATGGAAGGAATTTAAAATATTAAAAGAATTCTGAAAATTCCTAATTAAAGGAATTAAGAGATCTTTAGTAATCCCGAAAATTCAAGGATTTCGTTGAATGAAATGAATATTCGAGGATTTCAAGAAATTGACAAAAATCAAGGATTTTTTAGAATTTAAGAAATTCAGAGACTTTGAGTAAATTAGGGATTCTGCCAAATTTGTATTGCTCTAAATATAAAACACTTAATTAAAAAAAAGGAATACAACATTTTTGCTTTAAGTTTAGAGAGCTATGAATGTTTAGTTCAAAAGGGTTTAAATTTATTATTGTACCATTCCTTACTAATTCAAACATTTTTAATTTGAAGCAATCTACATTTGAAAATAGTCTCGTCCTCCCGAAATTTGGGATAAGTAGACAAATATATTTCAAAGGCTTGGTTAGTCGTACCGAATTTTTGGGAAGAGTAGTCCATCCTCTTTTCCAACTCCTCCAATTTTTCGGGACCACTAGACGCATCCTTTAAAATTATTTAATATGAAATGTTTATTCAGGCATTTGGGGACATTTTAGGTTAAAATTAATTATTCAGCTAATCATTGGTCCTAATTTGTTTTTTATCTATTATATAAAATTTTTTCAAACGACACAATTTTGAAAGATTTGAAATTGAAACCAACCCCTTTTCAAGGTTTCGGTATATGCTTTCAATTCAAGATGATTTAATTTGAAATAATTTCAGTTTAAATTATATAATGGTTGATAGCTGTTCAACAACATATATTTTTTTAATTTACAGTTTTGAACAATCTTAAAAAGGGGAAAGTCATAAAATCTTTACAATATTTGAAATCATTCTGACTTTTTGATATAATAAACTAAGAAGGTAAATATTAGGCTTCTTCTTTATTCCAAGCATTGTACACAAAATACATTTTCTATTACTCTTATTATAAACCTACAAAAAATAAAACAAATGAGCAATTTCATTCGATTTACTTTGTTACCTGAGGAAACTCTTAACCTTAAAAAATTATTTATAAATGGATTTTTAAATTTTTCATATTTTTAATTTTAGGAATTAAAAATCCAGGGATAGAAACGCGCGAGTGAATGCACTGCCAGCTATCGATAATATATTTTCAAAGCAGTTGAAGATCAAGATCCGAGAAAATAAAACTTTCTATGGATTGGGCGCTGGTTCAATTCTCTTGATCTGGAGGACTTGTTTTTTTTTTGTTTGACAATCAGGATCCACATGGGAGTAAACAAAAATCTATTTGAACTTTTTCACCTGCGTCAATCCCACAAAAGCAAAAGGTTTTGCGTCTACTTTAGTGCCAAAATGAATAAAAGAAGGAAGGACGAAGAAAGGTCTAGTGGTCGTTTTACGGATAAACAGTGACCGGTATACCAATTTGGGAAGGCGTCTACTTTTATCGACGTGTAGGATGCAAGAGCCGACAGTTTGATACGGTTTACGGTAAACACATTTTGATGGCAATCACGTCACGGAGGAAGCTGGTCGGCTGCAGGGGAAGAGGAGTTGCAGGGGGTTGAGTGGTCTACCAGTGGTTCAGTGAAGGGCTCTTAGTAACCCTTTGTTGCTCCTGCTCGGGCCAAAGGCCTCTGATTTACTTAGTCTATCGAGTGCTCTTGAAATCGTCGACCAAGATCTACTCTCCACTTACAGCTTTCCTCCAAATTCCCGATTCGCTTCAGAAATTGAAAAAAGTACCTCCAGTTTTACATTATTAGATCAGCAAGCCATCGGTGCACGTCAACTTCAACCTCATGTAGAGTATTACTTCAAAAAATGTCATCCGTTATCTATAAATGGAGTCGTTGAATGCATTTGAGGTAACATATTTTTTGAATACTGCATAAGATTCCAAATTTTTTAGTGCATTAAAAAAAACTTTGAATACTTAATTCCTGAGAAAAAAGAATTTTTAAGGAATGTATCGAAATCCGATTCAAAAACTCTGTGACTTTGAAAAGTCACGTCGGAAAACCCGCTTAACTAATCTGAATAATGATCCATCGACTTAGTACAGTGCAAAGTTTTGTGGCTGGCGGTGGTGGGGGAATAACTCAATAGACCGCCGCTTCGGCTGAAAACACTTTTGCTTGTCCACACCTGACTGACCTTTGCATACATCGCGCAGTTCCTGTGACACCTACCTGTGGCGCGGCGTCAATTCTCGGAAAGGCTATAGAAGGGAGAGCTATTGTAGAGTCTCAATGTATGTAGCAGACAGCTGGCGAAAATTCAGTTTACATTTTCTATCAGCGATACATGCAAACTTCACAATAGTGCCACGATCGGGACTGTAGGGAATATCTTTTCTCGGAAACGCGTTCCCCCAACATTGTAACGCTCTTGAGCGCGCACGAATTTGGGAAGTCCTTTCTTGAGTATCGCACTCGAATTAATTCCTCGTTTTGGAGTAAAAGTTAAAATTCATATAATCTTCGCGCGGCATTACTGAGAAAGTCGGATCTGCACTTCCGGCACTATTAAGAAGGTCGACTGTATTTGAATACTTAAAATTTTTGAAAAGCAGCAGCCCGGTCGTAACAAAAGCTCGCTAAGAACATATAATTTTGCTTTAAATATAACACCTTAAAAGAGATAATAATGAATAATATCATTTAAGTCCGTGATAATAAGATATTTCCAAAGATAACTTCAAATTTTTGTCAAAAATATGTTCGAAAACACGAGCACACGTTTGTCGCATTTCTTTCGCTTTAGATTTTATAAGCATAATAATATTGAAATCCTACTATACAAAAAAATGTTTTGTACCTGTATGCAAGTGCAATAGCAAAAATGACGCACAAAAATATTTATAAGGTTGCCTATGAGCGCACATAAGTGAGAAAGGAACGGATTGAAGCCGTTGGAAAAACTGATAAATATTATTTATTTATTTTATTTTGTATTCATTATTTTATTTAATAATTTGTATTGTATTATTATTTATTTTGTATTCTGATCCAAAATCAGGCTATATTGTTGTAGAAATAATTTCATAGTACATCAAACTCTAGCTTTCAGTCAAGTATCGGGAGTTGCCTTCAAATAACCTTGTACCGTGGTTTACCAGAAATTGCTGAATAAGCTGCTACTAACCTAATCTACTACTTAACCTGGTAGATGAATCGCCCTCTCCAGTTTCTCTTTAATCCTTCTCTATCGTCGACATATAGAAATGGACCGGTAATACTTTGGGGAGAACGGTAATGGGCTCTAGAGAGAGAAAAAACATATGAGACGTAGACCTATCTCTTTCTAGATAAAGCCGATTGTTCGAGAATATTTTCGTTGGGTGAAGTTTGGCGCAGCACAGGACCGTGCTTTGTGTCGCGAGTGCCCACTAATGTGACTTTTATCGCACTTTTCAGAATGGATTTATTTATAATTTATTTAATTATAATTTATTGTAAATAAATATAAAAAATGGTGGCAGCTTATGTAGTTTGTGGGCGTTGTCAAGATGTTTATATGGGGATATGTTTTCATACGTAAATAAAGTTATTGAATGTAGTAAAATAAAAAATGTTACAACAAAAACAAAACCTCATAATATGAAGTTTTGTACCTATGCAATACAAATGGTTATTTTTTATGTTATAGAAGTATTGTTCAAATTTTTGACAGTTTTTACATTCTTCTTGAACTCACTAAACGATTATTATTGTAGCATTTTCAATCCAATTTCAAGAAGAATTCAAGGTTACCAAGTTTTTAAAATAATCTCTCTGAAACAGGTTATTTTACATGAATGTTCTTTAAAATTCAATTTATTATAACAACAAATTTCTAACGTATTATATTTTTTTTAAATTAACCGTACAGAATATTTAGACAGAGTCTTGAAATAGATAAAGGTAGGTCTACGTCTTATGTGTTTTTTCTCTCTCTAGAGCCCATTTCAGTTCTCCTCAAAGCGTTACCGGTACATTTCTATGTGTCGATGTTCTCTATCGACCCTATTTTGTTTTAAATATTGATATTTTCTTTTCTTTTTACCAGTTTGACCTGTTCAAATAATATTTTGTCAAACCTTAAATTAAAAAAGAACATGATTTTCTCATTTAAGCCTTTACAAAAATTAAAATTTCTAAATTTTGAAGAGGTTGATGATCAAATAGAAATAAATAATATGAATGAATTATTAAGTTGCAATGTGTAGTTTTTAGAAATAAAGACAATATTAATCATGTTAACAATTTTAACAAAGCTAATATATATTTTTTATTTTATTGTATGAAGGGGAAGCATTGTAGAAAGTATGAAGAATATTCACTGTTGGAAATTTTCCAATATTGAAGTCTTTCAGATTGAAATTGGTGCAATTGGAAAGCTTCATTCTGAAAGGCAGGATATCAGCTACTGTTCTACAATTGTAAATGAAAACTAAAGTTATTTAATATACTATGCAAACTTTATTTAATAATACAATAGTTTTTAATGCTTTAATTTACACATATTTTTCATAAATAGTTCAATTTTGACATTTTTCAAATTATAGATGTTTGTAATTTAAAATTGCTATTATTTAAACATAATGAGAAATTTTCTACATTCTATGTTAAAAACTATTATATCAAATGTCTATTACAATTTTTTTGTGTATCTTGGTCTGGTACTGCTTATTCTGATATTGCAAAATAATGTTCACATTTTATTTTTCCTGATCCTAATAGGGCCCTGCTGTGGTTGTTTAATCATTTTCCCTTTTCTTAAGTGAAGCTGACCACTGTTTTAAACATTTGTCATTAAAAAAGGTTCTCAAAGTACCTACGGCCTTGACGATTACATTCTCATTGCGATAATCGCGCTTCGCGCTTAACAGTTAGGTTATACGGGCTCTAATTTTTTTTTAAATTTTGGGCTAATCAAAAAATTCGACTAGAATAGTTTTGAAATATATTTGGCATTTAGTGAGCATTTTGAATGAAATGTTTGGATTTATGAAAAAATAAATTTTTCTATTTTTTGAAAATTTTCAAAATTTTCAAAAGTATATAACTTTTCTATATTTCATAAAAATGAAAAATTTTATTTAGTCAATTTGCAAGTCTTTCACCCATCTATAAGATACTTCAATAAAAATTTTTAAAATTTCAAAATTTTGAAAATGCTCCCAATTTTTTAATTTTCGTTTGAAATGTCTGATTAACGAACTTAGTCTTCATTTTGGGTACCTTCAGAAGTGTATCAAATGCGGACTCGATTGGACAAATCCTTCAAAAGTTATCAAGGCTAAAACATTCAGGTAACCATACATACAGACATACAGATATACAGACAGACAGGCACCTATGAAATTATAAGATTTTCGGATTTTGTGAGTGCCGAAACGTAAAGATCTGTTAAAACCCAGAGATCTAAAATTTGGACGATTACATTACATTCTCAGGAATGAGAATGTAAAACTTAATCTTCGGAAAAACGTCACAAGATATATAACAATTTTTTTAATAGGATGTGCACTTTTTTTAATTATAAAAATCAGGCAATGAAAATGCTTGTGTTTCAATAGTGATGCATGTTATGAATTGTAATAATATAAATTTATTAAAATGATATACATTTGCCAGGGTATCCAAGAATAAAATTTAATGCAGAATAAGAAACAAATATTAAAGTGATCATTCAAAATAAAATTTGTACATCATTTTGTAATATCTGAATAAGTAGCTCCAGGCTGAGGTACATAAATAAATATAATATACATTTGATATAATAGAGTTGAAAATAATTTGGAAAAGTTCGAATTGTGGACAAAATCGAGTGTGAAGCACGAGATACGTGATGAAAATGTGTTCGTTTAAGCTGAAGGAGCCTTAACAAATGAGAATTTACAATCACCAAATTGCAGTTGTCGATGCTTTGACCTGCTTTTTGATGCTTTTTGAAAATCATTGTTCATTCTTGCATACTGCCAATTTCCAATTGTATATTTTTTTATCGATTTGATTCAGTATTATTCAGGTTCAAGTGCTTTTATTAAAAAAATACTACGAAATTTTGGAATCATTTAATTCAAACTTCAAAAAGGTCTTTAAAAAATCCTTTACATTTCAATTTTATGCGGTATATAGTTATAGTTAGATAATTTAAATTAAACACGCTTTTTTAATTAGAACTTATTCAATTTCCTCTTACACAATCAATTTTACACCAAAAAACATCAATTTTCAACAAATAAAGATTTTCAGTGAAGAAAGAAAATGCAAATGTTTGTGCTTTTAATCTAAAAGAAGTTTCTATAAAACACTTGAATTTTCAACAAAGAAGTTAATATTCAACCGAGCGGTTGCATTTTTCATAGAAAAGCGGACATTTGAACCATCTGCAATATTTTTCTATCGAGAAAGATTAATTTTTAACAGAAAAAGATGCATTTTTAATAAAAAATTAAAAAGGTACTTTTAGTCAGAAAAAATTAATTTTAAACGAAAAAAGAATCTAATTTTCGATTAAAAAAGATACATTTTCAGCAAAATAGTTGAGCATTGAACTGGAGGGATAAATGTTTTATAACGAAAAAAGATGAATTTTCAACAAATAATGTAATCGTAGATATTTAAAATAAAAATAATTCTTATTTTTTATTTATTTTTTCTTTCATTTCTTATTTAATTTTGAACGAACGAAAAAACGAATCAAAAGATTTTAAGATATTCTAAGAGTTATAAAAGATTTGCGATGATTTATAGGAGTGACAAATGATTTTAAGAGATTTCAAAAGATTATAAAGTAAATTCGCGGGTTTCAGAGGATTATGTAAGATTTTAAAGGACACAATGAAATTTCAAGGGGTTGTCAAATATTATAAAGGATTTCAAGAGATTTCGAGGAATTTCAATGCCGTCTTTTATTTAATTTTTTTTATTTTATTGGATTTTAATATATTGTAAGGAATTTCAAGAGATTTGAAAAGGAGTTCCCGGATTTTAAAGATTCCAATGAATTTGAAAGGGATTTCAAAGATTTCAAACAATCTTATTAGATTTCGAAATACTTTGCAGAATTCTAGGGATTTTAACTGATTTTTAGAGATTTTCAGGGATTTGGAAGATTTCAATTGATTTCGAGATTTTTCATAGTTTTTGATAGGTTTAAAAAATGGTTGAACTTTTGGACTTTGTATTTATTGGACGTATTTAGTACATGATAAAAAGGAAATAATGCAAAAGTGAGGATCTATCAGATTTTTCGGACCTTCTTCAATCCGAAATAGCCGAAATAGAACCCGAATTACGGTTTCCAAACTTTAGAAAACTTTTAAAGGCAAAAAATTAAAGAAAAAAATCTGCTCGCTTCGTGGGTACATTCTTATAGCGCGTGGGCGCGAGGCTCGCAAGTTTGAGCGCGCCTAGGGCGCGCGACTGTTGGTTCACGCGCTCCGCGCTCGACGGTGTATTCATCTGGCGCTTCGCGCTCGAAGGTATATTTATCTCGCGCTTCGCGCTCGATGCTGCATTTGTCTCGCCCTTTGCGCTCGGTCTTTGTATTTGCCCCACATTTGTGCACAGACCTATTAAGGTTAACGAACCAAGCATCGACAACTGTAATTTATTAATTGTGAATTCTCCTTTGCTAAAGCTTCTTCGGCTTTAACGAACACATTCTCATCACGTATCTCGTGCTTTGCACTCGATTTTGTCCAAAATGTTAACTTTTCTATATTATGTCTAACACTTCTGTATCAAACTTATAATACATTTATTCAAATTATTTAGCGATAGACAGTTTTCACATAAAACTAATGCCTTCTCATCATGTTGAGAATGTAATAATACATCATTTTTGTGCGGCAAAAATTTGAATTTTCGATTTTTTAACAAAATTCAAAAAGTTGTTATGATAATCGTGTAGGTCTTTGAAAACTAATATTTTTCTTTTGTTGACTTTTTTTCATGTGGTGCGTTGAATGACATAGAATCGTCATTTTCGTTATTATTATTATTTTTTCAAATTTGGAAACGTTATAACTCTGGTAATTTTGTTGTTATTTAAAAAAGTCATTAAGATAAATTGTTAATATTTTTGTGCACTATAAACAGCACTGCTTAAAAATTTCAAATCTTAAAAAAGTGGTCTTAAAAATTTTGAAAATGCTCCAAATTATTGCATTTTTATTTAAAATAGCTGGCTAAAGAAATCGTCCTTTCTTTTCATATCCTTATAAAGTATGTCAAAGGGAAATGAAATAAATTAATTATTTCAAATGTTACTGTGTTTATAGCCTACAACGACAACGACGATAATGACAAGGCCGACAGACAGACGTCATCGTAATGCCGGTTTCTTTTGGAATTAAAGATTCTCGAAAAGTGAAAATTTCAAGAAATCCGCGATAGTCAGTATTCCCATAAAACAATACCTTCTTATTATGATAATAATGTAATAATTCAGCATTTTTTGCGATTAAAAGGTGATTTTTCGATTTTTAAAAAATTTTAAAACCTGTTATGATGACCTTGTACACGCAGAAAAAAGAACCTTACATTGCACTGAAAACCAAGCTAAATCTACCGATCTTCTTAGTACGTATTTGGACAACATAACAGTTCAGTAAACGTTACAATTATAGGCAAATAAGAATGACTATCAATGATGGTTACTAGTACAGATTCTCAAGTGGTGCTGACCTGCCGGTCAGTAGATTTTACCGATCCAGTCCTTATTCTGTACAGTCCCTGGATGCTATATTTACGAATTATCATGTCACTTTAACGAATAATATAAAGAGATCTGAATTATGTTATCGGCATAGACTACAGTTAAGACATTACTATAAATTGTGAAAAAGTATTGCTAAAAAATAATTAATGAATAAGAGCACGGTTATTTCTTATAAATATTTTCGGATATACTTATAATTAATCGTTACTTGTAAGTTATAATGCTTATAATATAATTAAAATTTCGCACGCAATGGGGGGGATTCGAACGCATAAACCTAAGCACGTAAGTCAACAGTCTTAACCACTAAACTAGTATACGAGTTGCGATCTGTAAAATAATTTTGAAATGCATTTGTAACTGAGGGTGATGACCTCGGGAACGACTTCTGAATACGCAACCATGCCATCGCGGCACACAACAAAAGTTGTAGCATTCACATCATATCTATATGTCAGCTGAAACAGTCACGGAACAAAAAAACGTCTTGCTCCAATAATCTCTCAAGTGTACGCGATCTGTGAATAAGTTGTGCCATACAAAATGGTGCTATTTTTATAAAACCCCTTCCTTGCTGAGTGAGAATGTGGAGTAATGTGACGACTGTCACAGAAATGTCAAAAAGGAATGTTTTTCAGGTGACGCAATCCATTCATTGCCGATTGCGTCGTGAATTCAACCGGTGCTCCGCGCGGATAGGTTGCGTTGCGATTTTAGGGGCGAGTTAAGTAAACCGATCGGATCAGTAGCATGTACCGATCTTTCGGTAATGTCCACTGCACCACTATTGTAATCTCGGTTTAGTGGATTTTACATGTCGTTCAGTATGCAATACGAGGGAATAGAGGTTTATTTTACTGAAGGATAACCGTTGAATTATCCTTAATTTCACTGAGACATTTACGAAATGCTAAGAGATTTTGACATTTTCACCCTCTTATTAAGAGCAGTTTATACTGTTACGGTTACAAGAAACCCTTTACAATTCTTGATTAGTAAATACAACATTTCTTTTTTCTGCGTGTAAGTTTTTCAAAAAGTAATGTTCTCCTTTTCTTGCCTTTTTTTATATCGTGCGTTGATTGGTTTAGAATTTTCATTTTCATTTTGTATTTTGAAAAAGCCATAACTGTGATAATTTTCTTGTTATCAGAAAAATCCATCAAGATAAATTCTTAACAATTTCGTGTGCTATAAATAGCCGTACATGGAATTTAAAAATCTTTGGCCCCTAAACCTGTGTGCCAAAGCCCAATTCGATTCAATTAGTTGGTCCAAAGACATCAAGTATACATACGACAACGACAGCCAGACACCAACCTAAAAACTTTTTGTTCCTTCTGAGGAAATCTCAAAACGTCGATATTTGATGGAGTCCGCGAAAGTCATTTTTCGTATGAAACCAATACTTTCTCATTATAGTGTGAATGTAAAAAACGCGTGCCCTATCAAAGAAATGTGAAAATCAAAATTTTAGATCTTATTTAGGCAAACGATTTTTTTATTACACATTTTACTGTACCGAGTACCGTCTTCCACACACTTAGTTTGTTTATTCTTTCGTAAATTGTGTCGAAAAGTGATTCGTTATGAATTTGTAGTTTTTTTCCAGTGCGTATAATTTGAGCTTTTTCATTTTTTTCGTATCTTGCATAGTTTAACCAAAAAATGGAAATTGTGGATTTTTTATTTTTTTTTGGTAGAATCAAATTTGGAATTTTCAACTTTTCGACCAAGTTAAAAAAGTTGTTATCATAATCCTGTAGGGCCTTCAAAAAGCAAAGTTTAGCTTCTTTTGAGTTTTTTTTCATATCATGTGTTGTTTGGCTTAAAATGTTCATTTTAGTTTTTTTTTTGATTTTGAAAATGCCCTAACTCTGATGATTTTCTATTTATAGAAAAAAGTCATATTAATAAATTGTTTGAGTTTTTGAGTACTATGAACAACCGTACATAGAATTTTTAAATCTTGAAAAAATGTGGTTTCAAAAATGTTTGGTACGATCAAATTTGGAATTTTGAGCTTTTCGACCAAATTAAAAAAATGGTTATCATGATCTTGTAGGGATTTCAAAAAGTAACGTTTTTCTTCTTTTTGATTTTCTTTCGTATCATGCCCAGTTTTTGAATTTTCAACCAAAATGGCTGGCTAACGAACTTGACCTTTAGTTTAGGACACTAAACTAGTGTGCCAAAGGGCAATCTAATAGATTAATTTTTTCAAAAGTTATCTTGTTCACAGGCATACAGACATACAGACAGACACATTCGTAAAAACCTGTTTTTCGGTTTTAGAGGGTCTCAAAAAGTGGACGTTTGACAAAAACTGGGGGGGGGGTCAAATTTTACACAAATCTAATACCTTCTCTGATGAGAATGTAAAAAAGTAATAATAATACGTAACGACTTCTAAAAAATAAGTGGAGAAGCCCTCCATGGCCTCTACTCAATCTCAGACCTGATCAAAACCTATCTTTGTATATGTTCATCATGATTATTTTCTGGTTCAACAATAATTTGTCTATAAGAACAACAATGATTGTGACTGCCAAAAGGCCTGTACTTGTAACAACTTTTCCAAACTTCAAAAAGACAAATGGCGGAATGAAATCTGTAGAATATAGCTAAAGGCATTGAAACATGAATAATGATTGTCCAGGCCCAAACACCAAAAAATTTCAAATGATCAGGCCTCACACCTGCTTTTGATTTTTCAAATGTGTTGACTGTCCAGAGTGCGATGTTGACGACAATCAAGAACGTAATCAACTCCTTGCCCGGTTTCTCTTTCGTCGCCGACCTTCTTCTCCAGGCGATCTGAAAGTTGAGAAAAGTTTTAGTATCCTTTTTTCCCTCATTTTTCTCCTTCTGCCTTTTTTTCTTTACTCCTCTATCTATCTCGTAACGTCAACCAAGTTTCACCTTGATGAGCAAAGTTTGCATGGTACTTTGAAGTAGAGCGAGGAAGTCCAAGCCCAGAAGGAGGCCCCATATAGGCCCTCGCGTGAGGATCCCTCCGACAGCGCCAAAGAAGCTGTGCAGATAGACTCCAGCTTGAGCTGCTGCTAATAAAGTGGCGTCTAGTCGCGGAGGCTTCGTGTTCTTGTGCTCCAGATTTCTTAACTTGAGAGCTGCACCAACAGCGGCTAAAGCACCTGTAAACATTACGTCTAAATTGGCAGGCTGACAAGGGAAAGTTCTACACTGGAACTTGGAGTTAAGAATGACTTTGGGCATGGCTTGTATGCCTTGATCGTAACTCCAGACAATCCAACCGTAAACATTTAGGACCGCATGCATAATTTCTGTTGAAGTTGACGCATGCTAACAGCTGATGCAACTAACGCGCTAAGAGCACTGCAGTTACACTGCTTTGTCACGCGTAACTGAGAAGCGCCTCTCTATCAAAGCCCCCTCATAAAAACAAATGCTGAGGACATCAATTCTCGAAACATCGTACATCCGCACATCTTAAATCTAAGTTTCAGTAAACTTGAAGATACCTGTTACCGACATTTACCTATAAATAGAACATTTGATAGAACAGTTCAGTAACTGCTCTAGAGCACAAAGTAACATATTCTAGAGCAGCTTAGTAACAGGTTGGTAACAAGCGAGTAACTATTTTGTACCCCAAATTTTTTAAAAATTCTGTAACAGACGTAATATTCTGTAATACACGTTCTATCGTAATTCCAGAAACATTTCAGAACTTGACTATACTCGTTCGCTAACCATTCTAGAATAATACTAAAACTTTGTCCCTAATTTTCTCTAACAATTCTAGGGAAAATTTTAGAAAATTGTTCTTTAATTGTTTAAGCAAGTTTAAAAAAAAATCTCGACTACACACATCTCTAAAGCCCTCCGAAATTGACCTTTCAGTTTTTTGGAAATTACTAGTATTTTAAAATTATTATATAGCGTTTTTTGCAAACAAATTTTTGGGACACTTGGAATATTTTTGAACATGTTATAATTTTTTTGTAATGTTACAGCATAAAAAATTTCTAGAAATTAGTTTTTTAAAAATGGAAAAAACTTAAATTTTCATGATTTAATTTTCACTAGATGAATCAATGCTCTCGATATTAAGCCAAGCTTTAAAGTGACGATGCTCAAAACTATAGTCCTGGGTCATTTTGTCCCACTGTGTAGACAAAAGTTTAAACAAATGCGTTAATAATGAAAAAAAATATTCTGCATTATATTTTTAAGAATATTTGAACCAAGACTACCGTTTTTTAAACAAAATAGTTAATTTTTTCAACTACAAAAATGATGAATTTTCAATCAAGTGGCCGAAATTTTAGACAAAAATTAATAAACTTCAATAAAAAACAAAATAGTTGACTCTTCAAGCCAAAAAGATGATTTTTGTTGTCGAAAGTTGAATTTTTAACCAAAAAGTTAATTTTCAAACAAAAAACATGAATCTTCCACAATAAAAAATTAATTTTAAATTAAAACGGATAAGTTTTGAACAAAATACATGAATTTTTCACCTAGCAGTTAAATCTTTAACAAAAAAGATATTTTTTTAAACAAGGAAGATTAATTTTCAAAAAAAAAAGGAATTAATAAAAGTCCAATTTTCAACCAAACAGGTAAATATAGAAATGAATTTTAATAAGTTAGTTCAACTTTTGAATTTTTAACCAAAAATATGAATATTTAACCCAGAAGATTAACTTTGTACTGAAAGAGTCGAGATTTATACAAAACACAAGAATGTTCAACGAAACAGTTGCACTTTTAACCAAAAAGATGAAAATTTGTAGCCAAAAAGATGCATTTTATACAAAATTGTTAAATTCTGAAGCCATAAAAGAATTTATTTCAAAACATTAGAATTTTTATTCTGAAAATATGAATTCTCAACAAGGAAGTTCCATTGAAATCAGGAAAAAATCCAATACCTTATCTGATGAGAATGTACAAAAAAATTATTTTTCAATCATAAAAATAGATTTGTCTACCAATAAACAGGAATTTTCAATTCAAAAGGACGAATTTTTCTACAAAATAGACAAATAATAATAAATAATCCATCATTTAACCAAATCTAGAATGAACTTTCAAACAAAAACAGTTAAATTTTCTTATTAGGTTTCTATTGTTTAAATTTAAACTCAAGTGAAAAAAACAAGTAAACGGAGAAAGTTTCCTAAAATCATGAGGGAAAGATTAGTTTCTAAAAATGGGGAAATACGGAGAAATGTACAAAGCCTGCAGTATAGATCAAGAAGTTTTATAATCTAAAGGAGATGATATGTTCCGAATGCTCCAAATGTCAGTAAATGTCGGTAAGACGAATTGTCAATTAGATAGTTCTAGAATTTGCATTTTTTCGCACACTTTACAGAAACGGAATATGGCCATTTTCGTGTACTTTTAGCAAAAAGCAATGTGTGTGAGAATCTATTTCACTCGTGTGAAGTTTTTAACACTCGTGAAATTATTAACTGCACGCACCTGTTAGATAATAAACTATTTTTATAATGCAATGAATTTTGATTATTTAAAAAGTTGATAACTGATTTACGAACCTGAGATCTGTATCGCTATTTCAAGTGCTGTAACTTGCTGAATAGCTATCTTTGGTTTCGAATCCTTCAGTACGAAAAACATGATGAGGCTCAGTACAGTTGCTGCCATTATCAGAATGCCACCAAACAGACCTCTGAATAATTTAATTTCAGGTTAATTTAAATTTACCTATGCATAAGGTTAATATTAACATAATAATAATAAACATCATAATGATCAGATTTGGAAACAATAATAAAAATGACTAATTCCATAAACGATTCTTGTTATCGTCATTTACTGGCATGCGGAGTAATTGAACCGCTGGCGACCAAAAGGGGACACGGCCGGATTCAGCCTGAGAAGTATTGTCCTGAGGGTCAATTTAAAAAATCTTTCTAATTTCAATTTTAAAGACTGATACTTATAGAGAATTTCAAGGCGCATCTTTTTTTCCTCTTGCAAAAATTTATAGGTTTCCTAGATTTTTTGATAATTGGTAAAAAGTGGATTTTTTGAAAACGAAAAATTCCAATCTTTGTTCATTTCAACTCGCGCTAATTTAGCCAATTTTCATCATTTCCCGATTTTCCCAATTAAACGTACGTGTTTAAGTCTTCTGAAACTATCTAAGAAAGATAAACGAGAATATTGTAAGAAACAAAAAAGTTATTAATTTTTTTTGAGGCAATGCAAAAATCATGAATTTTAACCTGCAAGCGCCTCGTTTAGCGAAAGTATTTTAAGCTACGGAAAGCTTTCAGTGAAAAAGTTGTTCATTAAGGCTCAAATTAGTTTTCTGGAAATTTTTAGATCAATTGGATTAATAGTTCAAAAATTATGAATGTTTTAAAATCCAAGCGGTAATCTTGACACTGCCCAAAAACGTGCCTGGCTGGCTACATACGCGCTGCAGCGAACGGCGTGAAGGTCAATTCAATCTTACCAAAACAAATGCACAACAGTAACTCCAGATATTATCATTAAAATAATTTATTTCTCAAACATTTAACATATAATATTAAGCATATTATTGAACAAGAATAAATTAATCAAACAATATTTTATTAGAAACTACTTTTAGTCATTTTCGTCACTCTCTTCAGTTTCTTCTGAAACTCAACTTTGACAACTCATAGTTGTCAAAAACATCCACTTTTCAATCAGGAAAAACATGCAAAACGAACGCTTTGCTGATTTGGAAATTTTTTGGCTTTCACATTTTGCCTTTGAAACATTTTTCAAAATCCTGCAGAAGATCTTCACACTTCTCGACCATTGTGAATGAAGGTGAACGAGCATTGCGAATCATTTCTACATATTCAGCTTCAGTTTTAATTCGTTCTAATTTTTTCAGCTTTTGCGAATATGTGCCAAAATTCCTATCGCACTAGCAATAGGAATGGCCTCGAACTGAAAACACATATTTAATCTCGCTTTGCAAATAAATGGACAATGAAACCAAAAAATGAAACACTGTGTAGTTTTTATTTTGTCCAGGACATGAGTCTGAAAATAATGTTATGCTGTTGAACTTGTCTTTAGCAAATTCTTTTAATACCGCGTATTTGATAAAACTGCAAACAGAGTTAGCACCCTTCTTTACAATTCCTTCAAGAATAGGGAACATGTAACTCAGGTTCGTAGTATGTACATGTACGAGTACGTTAAATAGAAAAGGCCATGCTAAACGTAGGTAAAACTGCGCGGACACGGGTATTTTTGGTAGTGGCAAATTCTGTGCAAAATCAAATTCACAGCATAGACTATTATTTGCAGAAAGTATTTGCTTTTTTAACTTCAAATAAACTTCAGCATTGTTTTTGTGATTAATTACTTCTTCGTTTACCTCTCCATTTGTCTCGTTTTTGTAGCAAGTAATGTAATGTGAACTGTGATGTGGAATTGATTCGCAATGTTCTTCAATTTTTTTTTATTATTATTATTATTAGTGGATGGGATAGAGATTTTTCAGATTGATCCAGAATTCTCGTGC
Source organism: Belonocnema kinseyi (assembly GCF_010883055.1). NCBI lineage: Eukaryota > Metazoa > Arthropoda > Insecta > Hymenoptera > Cynipidae > Belonocnema > Belonocnema kinseyi. The sequence continues at coordinate 79,229,444 of NC_046660.1, read as the reverse complement.
TATTTATGTAAATAACACGTTCGTTCGGCAACACTGCTCCGACCCAGGTTGCTGATCAATCTCTCTAGCAATCACCCCAAGCGAAGAACCTCACGAAGCCGTTATGTAA
>NC_046660.1:79226552-79229235 GCF_010883055.1 Belonocnema kinseyi | reverse complement strand
TTAATACTAATAATAATAAGTAATAATTTAATTATTAATTATTAGTATTAATAATTATATTATATATAATACAATAATACAATATATAATTATTAATAATAATTTATAATAATGATTTGAAATACTATTTTAAATATTGAAATATTTAACTATTTTATTCTTGGTTAGAGATTTATCCTTTATAGGTAGAAAAATTAAATGTTCGGTAGAAAATTCATGTATGTTCTTAAAAACTCAACCATTTAATGCAAATTTTTTTTATTGAAATTGTATCTGTTTAGCTGAGTATTCGAAAATTGTATACAAGATGCTTTTTTTTTAATTTCACTGGACAAAAATTTGTCTTTTGGTAGAAAATTCATCTTTTGTGGTAGAAAAGTCATCTTTCTTGTTTGAGATTAAACGTACTGTTTAAAATTGAACTTTTTGGTGAAAAATAACAACTGTTTTTGGTTGATTTTGGCTTCAAATTTTGACTTGGTTCCCTGGACTTGATATTCAGGCCAGTGCAGGCCATGCCCGAAACCGTTTCATCATTCCAGGTTCCGATATATTTCGATGAAAGTTTAAGTATGACATGAAACCTTTTTTTAATGAAAGCTACGCTATTTGGTTGTTAACAAAACTTTATAATTAAAAATGAGCTTATTTTGTTAAAAATTCTTTTCGGGTGGAAAATGAATATCTTTTTCTAGAATATCTTTTATGGATGAAAATTTATCTATATTATTGAAAATGCAGTCTATTTTGACTTCAAATCCTAGGGATTTCAAGTGTTTTAGGTTGAATCTTTTAAGAGAACTTTGGAGTACTCTACCATTTAGGGAGTTCATTGGTAATAGAAAACTACGATCGTCAACAAGGGGTGAAGAGGGGTAAAAATTACCCAAAATTGATAACCTAATTCTATGGATGGCCCTTTTGGGTTACGAAACCTAATCTTTCTTGTTAGAAATTTCTCTTATCGACATTTACCGACACCAGAAGCATATGAGGGGTCATGTCCGTGCTAAATCTAGAAGCTTCTAAATTCAGCACGAACACAATCCATCAATTGAACCGTTGGCGACCAAAAGGAGACACGGCCGCATTCAGCCTGAGAAGTATTGTCCTGAGTGTCAATTTTAAAAATCTTTCTAATTTCAATTTTAAAGACTGATACTTGTAGAGAATTTCAAGGCGCATCTTTTTTCCTTTTGCAAAAATTTATAGGTTTTGTTGTTTTTGAGATAATTGGTAAAATGTGGATTTTTTGAAAACGAAAAATTCCAATCTTTTTTCACTTCAACTTGCGCTAATTTAGCCAATTTTCATCATTTCCCGATTTTCCCAATTAAACGTACGTGTTTAAGTCTTCTGAAACTATCTAAGAAAGATAAACGAGAATATTGTAATAAACAAAAAAGTTATTAATTTTTTTGAGGCAATGCAAAAATCATAAACTTTAACCTTCAAGCGCCTCGTTTAGCGAACGAATTTTAAGCTACGGAAAGCTTTCAGTGAGAAAGTTGTTCATTATGGTTCAAAGAAGTTTTCTGGAAAGTTTTAGATTAATTGGATTAATAGTTCAAAAATTATGAATGTTTTAAAATCCAAGCTGTAATCTTGACGCAGCCCAAAAACGTGCCTGGCCGGCTACGTACGCGCTGCAGCGAACGACGTAAAGGTCAAGTCAATCTTACCAAAACAAATGCACATCAGTAACTTTTTTTGTCATCTTCTATGAAATTCTACAAATAAAGCATAGAATCAGCGAAGTGATTGTTTCTTATAATAGTTGGAAACGCATTTTTTTGAGATTATTGAGATTTTTTAGATATTTTTGAGAATATTAATTAAAAAGAAAAAGATATTAAAATGAAACAAGGTAGAAAAAAAACTAGAAATGACGATACGTGGATTAAAAATAAGAAAAAAAATTCCAGAAATCAGGTACGATTGGAAATCGTCAATACAATTTTTTAATAAATTTTAATCATAAATTTAATATTTTATGACTTTTCTTATTCTTGATTTTTTAAATAATTCTTTAACTGAACTATATATAATATGTAGATAGTCTAAAGTAATTATTTTAAATTTTTAATTACGAAGTTAATAGCATTATTTGTTATTTCTTTAGGGAAAAGAATACATTACAAAGTCTAAAACTAAAAAAGACGGTATTGCTAAAGATATTCTAATCCCAGAGAGATCTTCCAAACTTATTGAATCCTGCTGTGGAGAAAAATGTTACGAAAAGTTTTCAAATGTGCAACAAGAAAAATTACATACAAATTTTTGGAATCTCGGGAACTATAATGAACAAAATGTGTTTCTCAGAGACTTTTTACAATGTAAGGATCCTATCCAAACGAATGCAGGTGAAAAACTAGGACGGTTAATTCATTGGAGATATTTATTTCCTACTGACGAAGAAAATGTTACGATTTGTAAGAAATTTTTTTGTGCTTTTCTATGGTTGGGCAAAAGAAGAGTTGAAAATGTTAAAAAACAGATTTGGAATAAGCAGCCTTTAAAAAATTTGGCAGGTGGAGTACGCGAAAGTTGTCTTAAATTAACAGAAAATTTTAAAAAAATGAAAATGATCCACATGTACACCTGGTCTAAAGGAAATAGCCGCAGTATAATCGACTTTGTTGTTGCGGATGAAAGACTTAGAGAGTTAGTCAAAGATACAAGG
>NC_046660.1:79198538-79226452 GCF_010883055.1 Belonocnema kinseyi | reverse complement strand
ATAGCTTAGCGGCGCGGCGTCGGCCTTTAATACGAAAGGCCAAAAGTTTCGGGTGGGGGGGTTAAACCCCCTAAACGCCTCCCCCGGATCAGCCACTGGTATTAATAATAAATTTAAAATACTTAAAATAGTTAAATATTTAGATGAAAAAATTAATTTTCTAAGCCAATCAAAAACACACATTTTTAATTAAAGAGGAGAATCTTAAAAACAAAGTGATTAAGAATGTAGTTCTACCTTTAACCAATCAGTTAAATCTGTAACCAAAAAAGATGAACTATTAAACAAGTAGTAACATTTTTAATAAAAAATATGGGTTTCCCACCAAATATAAATGTTCTATCTTAAAAGACGATTTTTCAAGAAAATACATTAAGTTTTAACAAAATTGTTGAATTTTGTACTGAAAACTATGATTTTTAAATAAAAAAGTTAATTTTGCACCAACTAGTAAAATTTTCATGAAAATGGCTTAATTTTTAACTAAATTTGTGAATTTTTGACCAACAATATAAATACTTAGCAAAGAACATATTTTTCAACCAAATCGTTTAATTTTCTATCCATTTGTTTAACCTTCAATCGAAAAAGACAAATTTTCTACACAATGGTTTAATATTCAGAGGAATACGTGAATTTTCCACTAGAAAATATAAATTTTAAGCAAAAAACGAAATAGTTACCAAAAAGGATGAATTTCTAATTAAGATGATCAAAATTCTACCAAAAAGATGAATTTTCAACAAAGTAGTTCACTTTTCAGTCAAATAAGATCATTTTCTGTTAGTAAAGATGAATTTTCAATTTTCAATATAAATTTTTAGATTTTGAAACAAATAGTACAATTTTTAACGAAACGCGTTGAATTGCGAAACAGAAAAATAGTAGTAGACTTTTGAACCAAAAATAGTTGGATTTTCAAATTGGGTTCTATTAATTTACTTCGAGTTTAAGTCAAAAAATACGTGAAAAGGCAGAAGTTTCTTGAAAACTAGGCGAAAAAACATTTTGAAAAAAGAGGAATCGAGGGGAATAGGAAAAAGAGTGTAAATGTAGAAGGTCGAATAATTTTCTTTGTTTGATTTTTTGTTAAAAAGAGTGTAAAGTCTCATATATGAAAGGGATTTTCAAACTTAAAAAGTTATAATTAAAATTGTACAGTTCCACGGAAAATCTTATTTTGCAAAATTCGCAAAATTCGTTCATGTTTATTATCAGGAAACGTATTAAATATGATCTAAGTTCGTAATGTTACGACCTCCCCCCTGCTTGCCCTTTCCTCATTTTAATAACATAGTTTACAGACGGTCCCTTCTAGTTGCAGTCGAGTGCCCTTTCTTCCGTCCTACATTTTCTTGAAAGGGGAAACAGGGAAAGTGCAAGGAAAATGACGGGTAAGCAGGTGTAGTAGGGGAAGTGATGGAAGGAGAGAAAGGGGCTGAAAATAAATGAGAAGAGCTTAAGTAGTCGAGGGAAGGGCAAGTAGCAAGGAAAGTGTTGGGGAGATGTTTTATTGGGGAAGCCGTGGAGGGAGGGTAGATTATGAGAGTGGATGGGACGATATGATATGATTGAATTGGATAGGACAAGTTAGGCTAGAAGATAAAAGAGAGCGGTGAGTGATAGGGAAAGTGTGGTGATTAGAAGGAATTACTAAACATCGCAAAGAAGTAGTAGGGGAAGTGATGAAAGGGGTGAAAGAGGATGAAAAGAAATGAGTGGAACGTAAATATTGGAGGAAAGGCGAAGTAGCAAGGAAGTGTTGGGGAGAGATATTGCAGGCGAAACCGTGGAGGGAGAATAAAGGAGGAGAGTGAATGGGATGATAAGGTATGATCGAATCGGATAGGTGAGTATAGGCTAGAAGAGAAGAAAAAGGGATGAGTGATTGGGAAAGTGGGGCGATTAGAAGAAGGACTTTCTTAACGTGTTCTGTATCTATCTAGGTTACGAGATTCTTTTTTGCAGGCGCATAGTGCTGACTTTGACTGATAGTCTTTTAACTTAGATTTACCTGTGTGCACTTCCACAGTCAATGCTGAGATGATGAAGGGACCTGGATGAAAATTCGTGTTTGGCAGTAACTCTTTTGTCCACTCGCTTCCACATTTCAAAGAGGATCACCGCGCAGATCAGACTGAACTCGATCGTGCATGGAAATAGGAAAGGGCTCGCATCCCTGAGAAGGGTTTTTAGGATACCGTCGTCACCCTCGTGCGCGTGTTCCAATTGGGCGATCTCATGCTGCGTTTCCTCTACCAGAGCCTGAAAATAGAGAATAAGGACTGTCAGGGAGTTGAGGTTATCGACATAGCCCGAGGATATTTTAATTCCCAACGTTCCGCTTCCTTCCCCTTTCAATTTGAAAGTCGTTTCACAGTTTGTTTCAAATTAAGCCGCAAACATTTTTATAAGACTCAATCAAATAAAACGTACTTGCCTAAATTTATTTCTGCAAGAAAATTAGAAGTCAGAAATAAACCCAAATTTCCTTACAATAATTGCGAATTGTATTACCATAAAATGGGAATAAGCGGAACAGTATTGAGTAAAAGTTGTGGTTTTAAGGGTTTCGTAGTCCCGAGTAGAAACCCTTATGTTTTTCACTGGAAATTATTGCTATGAATTTATTATCTCTCCGAAAAAGGTTTAAAATTACGAAGAATTTTCTGTTATTTCAGACTTTTCTTGCCTGAAATTATTATCATTTTTAATAAGAAATTATTAGATTTCAAATAAAAACCATAGTTTTTAAACAGTTTTATTTCCCGTAGGTATTTTGTGTCGAAAATTGGGATTTTTTAACAAAAATCATTATAATTTGAAAAATATTTATCGAAAATTTCAAAAGTCTACACATCAGTCTTACATTTTTTCAAGTTCTAAATTATATCCCTACCTCAGTGACCCACAAAACTTCGATTAACGAGGGTTTGGGGGCGGGGGTGGGAGGTGGTTAGTTTCAACCAAGAGTCATAGCTGATTAGTGTTTTATGCTGAGAAGTTCAACCAACTTTCAAAGTACAACCCACAAATATTGAGCGATTTGAATAAACAAAATTTGAAAAAAAGCTGTTAAGATTTCTAAGAGAGCTTTCGAGCCTGATTTTTCAATTAGGTTTTCCATTTTTTATAAATAAACAAACAAATATGACGACAAAATGGCCATTTTATCTATTTGACTTTCACAGTGCTCGTCAATAACAGGAAAAGTGTTGAAGTCGCCTAAGTTTCATAAACTAATATTAGCTAAAGATATTTCAATATTATATATATTATTGAACCACAAAATTTATTATAAACAAATTATTTGTTAAAAAAACTTTTATGATTTTCCATAATCATACGTTTTTTTTAGTTTTATTGCAAGAATTTTATGGACAAATGCAGCAGTCAGGCATTTTTCGATAGAAAAATTCGTTTTTTTCGATGTACATTTTTTAATTCGAAACTTTATGATATTTGCAGCAAAATTCATAATTTGTTTATTAATCTTATGATCTTTTAAACAAATTTAATAAACAAATGCATTATTCGGGCATTTGTCGGCAGAAAACTCGGTTTTTTCAATGCCAGTCTTTTCAGATGGGCACTTGATGGGAATTAAAGCAACGTTCATAATAAGTTGATAAATTTTATTATTTCTTTAGGCAGATTTGATAAACAAATGCATTAATCAGGCTTTTGTTCACAGAAAAATTCGTTTTTGTCTATGTTAACAGTTTTAATTAGGATATCGCAAAAAAAAATTTCCATCGACAGATGCTCGAATAATGCATTTGTTTATTAAATTCATTTTTTTTTTAATATAAAATTTATCAACCAATTATGAATCTCGCTGAAATCCTCATGAACTTACCAATTAAAAAGACTGAAATCGAAAAAAATGCATTTTTCTATCGATAAAAGCCCAAACAATGCATTTTTTATTAAATTTCTTTAAAAAATCATAAGATTAATCAACAAATTAGGAATTTTGCTAAAGTTATCATAAATTTCCGAATTGAAAAAAAATTGAGACAGAAAAAAACGAATATTTCTGTCGAAAAATGCCTGATTACTGCATTTGTACATTAAATTTGTTTATAATATAAACAATTATAATCAGAACAGAAATTTTTTTTACATATTATTGTTTTGATTCCTATTTCTTGCAACACAACTTGAAAGAACGTGTATTTATGGAAAATCGTAGAAAAAATTTTTTCAATAAATAATTTGCTAATAACAATTTTTTTTGTATATTGTCTGATATTGAAATATTTTTAACTAATGCTGTGACATGCAACCTAAGCAAAACCTAATTCAAAAATCAGGCTGGACAACTCTCTTAGAACTTTTACTAGTTTTTCTTTCCATTCTTTTTGTTGAAGTAGGTGGAGATTTGTGGGCTGTACGTTATTCTGAACTAAATAAGTCATTTTTCTTCCCAATGTGCGGCAGTCCTTTAGGTACGAAACCAAAAACTCTTTTTTTTATTTATCTTGTAGGACATTGATGAGAATGTAATATATATTTCAAACATTTTAAAGAAGATTCACAACTTTTCTACAATTTTATGTTATGCTGGTATTTTACATTGGAACTCGTATTTTTAGTAAAAAATCATAAGATTTCAAAGGAGATTAGAAATTTGTATACAATTGTGTATTAAGCAAGCAGTTTTCGCGGGAAATATTGATACCGATTTCGAAAAAGATACAAAATGTTAGTACAATTTAAGGCTATGTTAACACTTTTTACTGGAAATCGTTTATTTTTAACTAGAAGCGCTGGGTTTAAAAAATATTTACAATGTCAAACAATTTTTTTTTATTTTAGTTTAGGCTTTATCATAAAAAGTTGGTATTTTTAATTTAAAAAATCGTAGGATTTTTCATAGTATAATTAGTCTTCAGATTCTTATTCAGTCCATTTTGGTCTTGTTGACGTTTTGTCTATGGAAATATAAATCCGCCTAACTCCACTTTTAACAAAATTTATTTTTGTGTGGAAAACACTTTTTAAGTGGTAAGTAAGGGGACGAGAGTGATTAAAAAAAACAACCGAACTAACAAACGGATTCCAAATCTCTCTATCTCTCTCTTACAAGTATACTTTCTATACCTTCTTTTTGTAAGTGCGTCTCCCCTTTGTAAGGCGATTCACAATTGCACTAGACTCCTTTTCGATTTCCCCACTATTCCCATGTTAAGCGAAACCTGTATATAGTCTCTCTCCTTCTGCACTTTCTTACTATGCGATGTCCCCACTACCCCTTGTGACCCCACTAGCACACACATTTTTTACCCATTATTTAAATAATAAAATTTGTGAAGCATTTGGAAAATTTGAGTGTTTAAGTTTAGAAAATTAGGGATGCTATAATGTAGTAACATCGCTTGGCCACTACTAGAACCCTCGTATATATAATTTAATAAAATAATAATACATTGTAAAATCTTGCAATGTACGATATCACGATTTTACGCAATTATAATGTGATAATACGATATATAGCGCAGAAATTACGGTATATATTGCAATTCTTGCGATAAATTTTTCTCCGTGGAGGTGAAAAAATTTTGAAAAAAATACAGGCACAACTTACAATAAATGAACTTCACAATAAAATAAAAGACTATCGAAAAAGTTTATTTAAGTCTTTTTTAAATATTTTTTTATAATCAAGTGCATTTTTACTCAGTGCTCCATCTCAAATTAAACATTTTTTTTAATGAGGTACTTAGTAAATATAATTAAGAACATAAGAATACAAATACGGTTTCTTGAGTTCAACAGTAAGTGCTAAAGAAATACAGTTTCCATTCACGTTGTGAACGAAAATTAACCACTAAATACTAAACACGGATGAAACAACGGCAGCTCGCGCGAGTCGCCATATGCTTTGGGTGGCCATGTGTCGCGTAACGAAAATTTCATTTTTTTAGCACTTAATGTTGAGATCGATCACAAAACCGTTTCTTTAAAATTTTTTTCCATAGTCTTTTATTTTGTTGTGAAGTTCATTTATTGTGAGTTAAGCCTCTATTTTTTTCAAATTCAAATAATTTTAAATACAATATTTAATTTCAAAAATAAGTAATAAACATTTAAACTTTCTAAAAACTATGGAGTGGGATATTGTTGAATTGATGTATACTTGAACTGTGCGATACTTTTCAATTTTTATGACTTCACGAAAAATGGCGTGCCCACTTCAGAAAGTTTGATTCATGTGCTTCTTAAACTGACCCCCCAAAGTACAATATATATATCAATCTGTTTTCAATATGCCTCTCCTGTGAGATGGTAGAGGTAAATGGTTTTAGTTTTGTGTAGCACAATTTTGGAACAATTTTAGATTATGCAAGCGTTTTTCTCGGGACATCAGTTATGTTAAACAAAAATCATCTGACTGCAAAATCTAAATTTAAAATTCTCAGCAAATTAACGATATGTTAGCTTATTCTATCAAAAAGGGGCATTTCGAAAAAAATGAACAGCTTAATTATCTATATATTCTTTACGAATATTACATATTAATTCTGGAGTAAAGATAAAAATTTTCATCAATTATCGACAAGAGTATTTTTTCTTTTTTATTGTTTAAAATAATATATAGTTTGAAATAAAACAATTTCATATAATATTAATTCTATATTTTCATTTAAGAATTGTTTAAGAAAAAATAGAATTTTCGGTAAAAATTGAAAAAAAATATCACCAAAAAAGAGGCGAATATTTTGGTTTGAAATTTTTTGAATCATGATGCACTACTCCGACTAATTTAGGGAATACATATATTGAAGTAGGCATTATAGGGATATTTAAAAAAGTCTTTTTTTAAAAATCAAAATCGATTAATCTGTTTACGGACAAAATTTAATTTTCTAATGCCCTCTACAGAATATCTATAAAGTTCTCTACAGAACCTCTTATAGATTCGGTTGGACGTCCCTTCGTACGTTCGTCCGTTAAAAAAGAAAACTGAGGAAAAAAAAAGTAGGGGAAGTTAGGGGTAATCAGTGGAGAGAAAGTAGAAGAATTCAGGGAAATAAGGAAAAGACGGAGAGAGGAAGAAGGGGAAGCGAGTGGAGGGTAAGTAAGAGATATGAAGGAAAGTGAGGAGAGATTAGATACTGAAAATTAGGGAGAAGATGTAGAAGAAGTGTGTGTGAGTGAGATGAGGGGAGGTAAGAGAAATGAAGGAAAAATGGGTAAGGAGTAGTAGAATAAGTGATGGGAGGAGACGTAGGGGAAATTAGGCAGGTGAAGCAGTAGAAGTGAGTGTAAACAAAGAGAAGTAGTGGGAATTGGTAAGTAAATGAAAAGCGATGGTAGGGAAAGGGAAATAGGAGTAGGATTCGAAGCGATGTGAGCGGGAAGCAAGTAGAAGAGGAAGAAGTTGGGGTGCTATGCACAGAATAAATTGAGTTGGGGAATGTAGGGAGAATAGGGGAAGGAAAGTATGGTAGGTGAAGGTTTTAACGGCTTAATTAACGCCAATATATGATGCTAATATAGGATTGATACGTTCGCCGGAAACTTGTACAGGCTTACACCGCTGGGCCCTTTTCATTAAAATAAAAACAAAGGTAAATAAATTCCTCCATATGAGTATAAATCATGCATTTGTTATAAAAAATAGAGTGCTCGCGCGCGCTCGCTTATGACTCGTAGTGAAAACATACACTCATTGAAGAAGTCCCGATTTTCACCCTTGGTGCATAATATGCTACTCGCATTTTAAATAGTTATCGAAAGAAATATTAATTTTGTGTACCTGCAGCCATTCGCAAAGATTCGTGGCAATCATGTGCATCAGACCCAATTTGGCAAGGGCCCCATGTTTTGTTAGCTCCAAGTTTTTGCTATTCAAAAATATAAAGTGCATCTGAGCCATGACCAGTAGAAGCCTCGCCGCAGGGGTAATAGCTCTGAATGGTTCGGATGCTATTTCCGCACCAATTTGCAATCCTGTAAACACTAACGACCCTGCTCCAAAACCAACTGTGCCCAGTCGCAAACAGAAGCTCCCGTATTGCTGAGCTTGACGACGATGAAATACATTTTTGGTGGCTTCTTTGTAATCTTCTCCGAGCTAATTACGAAGGTAAAAATGTCGGGAACAGGTAAAAAAAGAATAAAATTTTTTATCTCCGCAAGAAAATAATAATTTTTCTACCAAGCTTTGAGTAGCTTTTATCGAAAATATAATTTTACCAAGAATATTAATATTCTACTAGGAAAGACAAATTTCCCACAAATTGCATGAATTTTAAACAAAAAATTCAAATTTTCAACTAAGGAAATAAATTTTTCCATCTTTTACTAGTGCAATGAACTTTTGCTCAAAGATTTAAATTCTAGATCAAAAGAATTTTTCCTGGTAACAATAATGAATAGATTTCTATCAAAGTAGACGAATCTTCAACAAAATACATTTAAATTTCAACGAAATAGATACATTTTTAACAACAACAAAAATGATTTTTTGACTGATAAGATGAATTTTTCACTAAGGTGATTTATGTTCTATCAGGAACGACAAATATTCCACAAAATGCATAAATCATCAAGCAAACAGTTCAATCTTTAACTAAGGGGTATCATTTTTCTTCCAAGCATGGATCAGTTAAATTTTCAGTTAAAAGAATAGGTTTTAACTACAAGAAAAAAGAATGTTCAACAAATAATTAAATTTGTGATAAAAAAATTAATATTTAACTACAGTGATAAATTTATGACAAAAAAAAAAGAATTTCGAACCATAAAGCATTATTTTATACTGAAAAATATGAATTAGCAACAAAATATATGGATTCCTAACTAAAGTAGATATTTTTCAGCTATCAAAAACGATTTTTTAACTAAATATTCAACTTTCTAACCAAATGAATAAATTTTCCATCAAAAAGATAATCTTTTACCAACAAGGTAAATATTATATCATGAAAGACGTATTTCCAACAAAACACATGGATTTTCAACTGAAGAAGATAAATTTTCAACCATTGGCGGAATAGTTAATTTGCAGTTAAAAATGAATTTCCAAAAAAAGAAATGAAATTTTAACAAAATTTTAAAATTTTTTACTAAAAAGTTAAAATGATAGACCTTAAAAAACATGGATTCTAAACTGAAAACAGAAATTTTAAACCAAATAGTTGAATCTTAAATTGAAAAATATACTTCTTAAACTAAAAGTGGAATATTTGAATTTTTAATTTAAGAAATGAATTTAAAACAATTTAAAACAAAACAGCTGAGTATCAATAAAAAAAACTTAAACAAAGACGTTTAACATTTAAACAAGCAGTTTAGTTTTCAACTTAATCGTTTAATTTTTAACTAATATTTAATAAAAAAGAAAACGGAATTTCATCAAAACAGTTTCATTTTCAATGAAGGAGATGAGTTTTTAGCTAAAGTATTGAATCTTCAAATAAAACAAAAAAAGAATGTTTGATAGAGTAGTTCAACTTTATTTGTAAAAGAATAATTCTAAATTTAAAATCTATTATTTGCTATTTCAACCGAAAAATATTTCAATTTCTGATCAAAAAAGTTGAATTCGATTAAAGGAAGATAAATTGGCAACAAAATAGTTAAGCTTTAAAGCAGAGAGATGAATTTTCGAGTAACAAGATTCATTTTTCACCAAAAAATGAGCGAATTTTTAACAAAAAAGTTACCTGTCAAACGAAAAATTACCTGTGAAAAAAAATTATTAACCAATAATAGTTAAATAAGGAAATTATTTTTGCCCTTTCTAAAAGTGCTTTTATAGATTTAAAAAAAGTTTGAATTCCATGGTGGAGAAAAATTCCAATTTTTCTGTATTGGGCTATAAATCTCTATGAATCTAAAAATGATCTTTTTTCTTTCTAAAAGTTCCTTAAAAGACATATTGATTTGCTATTTCCAGGTGCAACTTGTGGATGTGGAAGATGACAACTTCCTTAGTTTCATTACTTACTTCTAACTTTCCTATTTGTTAAATATCTAGGTATTAAGGAAGCTACAATAACTGCATTTACATAGAAAGTAACTAGAAAAGTAATAATTTTTATAATAGATGTTATTGAAAAAATATAACTGGTCAATAACTTATGATTTATTGACAAATGTAACTTGGTTACCAATATTGTTTCCAAAAAGATGAACTATTTACAAGAAACAAGCTACTTCGTATTACTGATAAAGTCATTCAATTCAATTGACAAGTACATAACAATCTAACGAAATAAAAAACGGTTAGAATTATTGTCTTAAAATCGTTTCTGATTCCGGGCTATGGTTGGCCATTGTTCAAAAAATATATCATGCACTTTTAATTTTACAATATTCTGCATCTTTTTATAATGTTCTGCATCTTTTTACAATATTTTTCTATGCTATAAAATTTTATAACACGGTTCGAAATTTTCCAGAATATTCTAGAGTGTTCACATTCTTCAAGAATAGTCTGAAATGCTGTAGATTTTTCTGCAGTTTAAAAATATTATTATCTTTTATCGATTATTTGTGATTGTTTTAGAATGTTTTTGAACGTACTGAAATGTTGATAAATATTGTAAAGTTCCGAGATTTTGTAGGGTTTTCCAAAATCTTGTAATTCCTTAGAATGTTTAAAAATCTTTGTACTCTTTACATTAAATTCTGGAATGTTGTAGAACTTGCTTCACCTTTTCACGAGAGTTTAATTACTCCTGCAATCTAGCGTACACTCTCTGCAATCTTATACAATACCTTTTAATCACCCGTTCCCGTGCAGAAATTTTGGTGTGGCGCCGATCGGGCCCCGAACGGGAAAAATATGGGCCAGATAGGGTAATCTGTCTAGTTTTATACCGTAAATGAAACGCCCTACCCGGGGGGCTAGACCTGGGCATCCAAAATGTGGGCCCGCTCTGGCCCAGATATGGCGCTTTTAATTTTTTATTTCTATAATTAGTAAAATTTCAAAAGTTTTTATATCAATATTTTTTCAACTTTGCATTTTACAAAACTTCAATTTTTCAATATTCTTCATTATATATCATTATACATTATATCTCATTTTCAATATACTACATTACATTTTCTGTTCGTATTTCTTGAATTTATCGATAAGAGTTTGTATTTTGAAGAAAACTGTTATGCTTTGACAAACAATGTTCAAATTTAGAGCTATTACACAAACACGCACACACACATAAATGAATTTTGATAATAAATATTTTTTAATCTTCTTAATATACTTTTGGAATTATTTTTGTTCGACTAAAGCACATGGGGCACGTGGAGTGAGATTTAAAAAGTGAGGTTATGTTCGAGAAAATATAAAAAGAATTTAATATATAATGTTACTAATCCGGAAATTGATATATTTGGTATAAGGTAATCTTTGTTTTCAGAATATTAGCAACAAAATATAAAATTCTAAAAAGCTGGAAAACATTTTTTTGTTCCCATAAATAGTAAATGCGCTCAACATGATGACGCTTTCTCGAATACTTTGCTGAAAATCTTCAGAGGCTTAACATGAATTGTGATGTTGATTCTAACAAATTAAAGCTTACCTTTGCCTTCATTGCGGATATAAGAAATCTCACCAACAATTCTGTGATTCCGAACTCGCGATCCACTATTTGCTTTTGGCATTTTAAGTTATATGAAAGAAAAACAATATCCCGACGATAACAGAAGGCTTGAAATAATCTTGTCTAACCTAACCCGACCCGATGTGTTTCTGACACGAGCCACATCATCTGCCCTCTTGGGGCCACATGTGGAAAATCCGAACGGGCCCAGATCGGAACTCGGGAATAAGTTGGACAATTTCTGCACGGGTTATGATAGAATATTACAGAAAATTCAGTATATATTTATAATTCTTTTCCTATAATGAATGTCTTACATTTTTTGGCGATTCTAGAAAAGTTACCATTATAGAGAATCATTCTAAGAAAATTTGTAAAGAAATAAAGACTCATAAAGTATTGGGATAGTTGATGCAAAAAATATATTCAATACAAGCGAATTATTTACTTATCTATTCAACGTAGGATTTCGAAAATTGGTGACGAATTTCAATCAATTTCAGAGATTTTTAATAGAAATTAAGCGATATATCGTCAGATTTCATAAAAATTTTACGGAATTTTAAAGATTCTACAACATATTATGATGTTTTAAAGGATTCCAAAGGATTTCAACACAATTCAAAGGACTTTCACTATTTGAAGGCTTTCTAAAGGATTTTAGGGATTTTCACGGAATTCCAGGAATTTATAAACATTTCATAAAGTTCAAAGGAATTTAAATATTTTCAAACATAGCGATTTTAAAGATTTCAAAGTTTTCAATGGATTTCAAGGTTATTTCAAACAATTTCAAAAGAATAAAGCATTGACAATATTTGTAGGAATTTACATTTTCAATAGAACTATAATAAATAGGTTTCATTTTATTTCAATTCCAGATAGAAGGTTTCCAAAAATCTCAGGATGTTTTAAGGGGTTTTAATGGATTTTATTAAAGTTCGAGGGAATCACATGGATTTTGCGACTTCTAAAAGGATTTTATGGGATTTCTCAATATCTACACTAATTCAAAAATATTTAATCCTTGCTGATTTTACGGGATTTCTTGTGATTTTTGGAAAATAAATGAAATAATAATAACTTATAGAGTTTGGAATATTTTTTTTTATAAAACTTTGGCCATAAGGTTTAATGTAAATTATATTTAAGGACTTTTAAATCATATTTACTTTTTTTATATTGGATTTTTACGTTTTTCAAAAATCTAAAAAAAAGTCATTCTAAACGAGCTCACGAGATTTATAAAGTTTCGAAGGATTTTAAAGAATTTTTTCGAATTTCCAAAACTTTCAAGTGATTTCTAGAGAAATCTAGAAAATAAATTAAATTTTATTTAAATTTCAAGGGATTTTTCACGATTCCAAGGATTTCAAGGGATTGCAAATAATTTGGTACGATTTTAAAAGATTTCAAGGAATTTTTAGAGAACTGTAGCAAATAAATTAAATTTCATGAAATTTTAAGGGACTTTTTACCATTTTTCGGATTTTAAGCATTTTTGAAATATATGGCGGAATTGCACAAGATTTAAAGTATTTTATTGAATCTGCAAGCATTTTGAGGGATTTAAAATGATTTGTATTTTATACGTAGTAAATTATATTTAACATTAAATGATTTCCGGGAATTTCAATAATGGAAGGAGAGAAGATTAAAACTTAGGACTTCAAGTTACTTAAATTTTTTTGCGGATATTATAAATTTCTATGGGTGTCAACAGATTCTAACAGATTTGAAAGGTTTTAATGTAAGTTTGGTATTATATCCTCTTCTGCTCTATTTTCTTGTCTGAGAGTAAAAGAGAAATAACAAGAAAGTATACATTTCTAGAGTTTAAAAATTTATATAAATTTCTGTTAATATATTTTTTACAGTTTATTGTAAAAATCTACAATTTATTACAGAAAACTGTAGGATTATTATTTTTTTATTGGGCCTCTGGCGTCATAAAAGTACTTTTAATTTTACATAAATTATTGTTCAATTTGAGACCAAATATGTCATTAAATACGAGTAATAATTATATAAATATAATAATAACATAAATATGACATATGTCGTCTCTTTGTAATATTCTCAATACAGTAAAACTCTTCAATAGCCCTTCCAAGAATTGATGTCGCGCCACATGTAGGTGTCACAGGAGCTGCGCGGGGTGCGCGGAATATGCGCCTGTCACTCAGTCGAGCACTCAAGCATGAACAAACAAAAGCGGAGCGGGCTATAATAAGTTAGTTCCCACCCACCGTCAGCCTCAAAATTGGCGCTATAGAAGAGTTTCACTGTATTTGCCAACCTAGGTTGAAAAAGAAAAAAATTTTGATAAAAAAGGATTGATCACGGCCATTGAAATTGAATTATTTGAACTCTTTAAGACAACAATCTTTTTTATTTGCAGTTGTAAAAACTGTACTGCAAATATTATTTTCAAGAGGTGAAATTTTTTAATGTAAATGACCGCCATCAATTTTTTGTTAATTTTAAATAGCATATGTGATGTCCAATCGATTGCTTTTCATTTGTGCAATAACATCTTCATGCTTAAACTTTGTTCTTGTTTAATAGCGATTATTAAGTATTTTACTCCCTTGTAAATTTTTGTATGAAATTACAACAATAATTAAGTAAAAGGATACAAGATAAAATAAAAAAGTAAAAAAATTCGTCCTAATAATAGAAAACAGTTTTACTTTCCTATAATTTTGGTTGTAATTTGTTTTATTTTTGGATATTCCTGTGAAAATGTTTCTAGTTTCTTGCATTATTTGTAAAAATTTTACCATGATGGTTGATCATTCTGCAATTTTATTCTATATAGTGATTTCTTATAAAATTTAAGAAATTTGAATTAGATTAAAATCCAAATAAAAAATCCTATTTAACGTTCAATAATCAAATTGATGCAAACTCCTGTTAAAAAAACAAGAATCCAACGACCAAATTTGTACCACAATGAACAAACAAAAACAAAGTATCCTATTGTAATCTGAAGAAATACAAAAAAACACAAATTTCAGACAAAAATAAAAAAGCGGAAAGAAAAATGATAATGCAGCCAACCACATCCCCTTCCTTCTTTTTTTCTTTCTTTTGTCTTTTTTATTTTTATTATCATCAAATTACAATAAAGTAAGATTCGAAATAAAAATAAACAAATAAATAAAATTGCATTACCAACGTTTCAGTACACGTACAGTGCCCTTATCAAGGCAAGAAAAATTTAAAAGGTAGAAATTGACAGCACCCACGAACAGGTGCTCTCTCTTTGATACCTGAGAATCGAATGAGGGCCATTAGTAAAAAACCGATTTTTTAAAAAAAAATTTCCAAACTACGATAGGATTTCTTGTTTTTGTTTGTTCATGGTAGTCAAAAATTTGGTCGTTGGATTCTTGGTTTTTTAACATGAGTTTGCATCGATTTTCTATAATTAATTCTCCATAATTAATGGAATCATTTGCAGTCTAATACAATATTTTGCAATCCTTCGCAATTTAATGCAAACTTGCAATCTAGTGCACACAAAAAATCCAAGTAATTATACCATCTACTTTTTATTATTTGGGTAATATTCTCACCATTTCTCAAATTTTTCAAAAAGCTATAGAATATTTTAAAACGTTTTAAAATGTTTCAAGATGTTTCAGAGTTTTCTAGATTATTATAGAATGTTCTTGACATTCTTGTACAATCTTAAATTATTTTGAAAATATAACAATTGAAAAATATACTAAAGTATTTTGCATACTTACATTGAATTGCATCCCAGGAATGTCTTTCAAAATATAGGTCTCCTCTCGTTTGACATGTTTTTCGAGCAAATTTTTCACAGCCTTCTCTCTCAGTAGGCTTATGTACAAAGTAATGAGGAAAATAACACTAACCATGTAAAGGTAGATGTAAAATCCCTGAAATTATAATTTTTATAATTTTCAGATTTCTAAAATAACACTCAACTTAATTTTAAATAGTTTTTTTTTCATTTTAAGTATACAGAGTCCGTATTCATATAATGAAGTTTATTGATTGGTGGACACAATATTCTGCTGAAATTAAGTTAAGGCCGGAATCAAACTACATATCGATATTTTCACATCATTTCCATCCATATTTAGATGCAAGTTTTGCATTTGGCACTGTGTTATGCAAACGAGTTTGAATAAAACCATTCTTTTTTAAAGAGAGATAGGAATTGTGATGGGGTCAAATTACATCAATTTCAAGAGAAACCTTGCAGCATATTTGATGAAACTATAGGTAATTATTTTTTACCAGAAAATCAGAAATATGAGAAATATAATTTGTTGAAAGAACAAGAGTATTTAAAGAAAGCTGTTGTTTTAAATAAAACTCAATAAAAATCACATTTGCCCTTAGAATTGATGCGTCTGACTAAACTAATACATGTACTACTTGACTATAGGATTTTCTTATTTTTAATGTTACTATAAGTGACCGTCCATAAACTAAAATTATTATTATTAATATTTGTGCTCCTTCTGGCCCCCCTCGTTTACAAGCGTAATTTGACCCCCCCCCCCCCCGAAAACAAACTACGAAAATAATAATTGCTAATCAAAAAATTTGCATTAACAAGCACATTGTTGAACTTTAGAGTCGATTTCTTAACAAAATACTTGAACTTTTAACCAAATTGGTCAATTTTCAAGCCAATAAGATGAATTTTTTCAAAGACGTTCGAATTTTTATCAAAAGAGATGATTTTAAAAAAAGACAGATAACTTTCCTATTATGAAAGATGGATTTTCAATCCAAAAGGATATCTATTCAACTAAAGAGTAATTTTTGGCGAAAAGACCAAGTTTTTAGAAGACAGTTGTATTTTCAATCAAAGAAGATGACTTTTTTTTACCAAAAAGTCAAATTAAATGAAAAAATCGAATTTTTAACAAGGTAGTTGAATCCTCAACCTAATAGATTACACAGGCCGACAAATTTTAAAGCCAGAGACGAGACCTAACATTTCCGAAGGATTTTGATGCGTTGAATCCGAATCCGAGCTCAAAATTGCTCCTGTATGTCAAGTTTTCAAGATATCCTGAAATAAAGTGCAAAAAACGTGTTTTTTTAGCTGTTTTTGAGTTTATGTAAATGAACAAAAAAAATGTACCACAAAATCTAATATGGAATTTTAAAAATACTAATCTTTCCCTTTCAATCCTACATGGATTTATTAGGATATCTTTATTTTTCACCAAAATATTCCCAGAGTCAGGTGGGTTAGCATGCTTGTGGTTTGTTAGGGGTGGTTTCTACCCCTAGGAAACGGCTTCCGTACAAATGAAAAGACAAGGGTTTCATTTTTTTTATTGTTTTATCAATGTGCAATGTTTGGTTCCAAACGACTGTACGCTTTTTTGTTGGTATTTTGTGCGGGATCCTTGATTCTTTTTTAAAGCACTAAATTCTGGCCGCCATATTGGATCTTCTAGGGGTTATAAAAAAAACTGACACCGGCAATAGAAAGGGCACCCTCGAAAACTCCTGAGATAATATTTTGAAGAAAAAATATCGTACCGTCAGCAATAGAGAATGCGTTGTATAAATCTGAACACCTCAGCGTTAATGGGTTAAAATGCTAAAAAAAATGTCAAATTACAGTATTTTGGTGAAAAATGAAGATATCCTAATAAATCCAAGTAGATTTGAAAGGGGAAGATTAGTACTTTCAAATTACATATTAGCTTTTGTGGTAGACATATTTCTTGTTCGGTTACATAACCTCAAAAACTGCTAAAAAACGCGTTCTTTGCACTTTTAGGTCAGGATATCTTGAAAACCTGATGTACAGGAGCAATTTTGAGCTCGGATTCGGATTCAGCGCATCAAAATACTTTGGAAATGTTAGGCCTGCTCTCTGGCTTTTGACTTTTGTTAAATTTTGTCGGCCTGTGTTATTGAACTGAAGCTAGAATCGCCAAATTTTGAGTTGACATATAAAATTAATTCACAACAACCCGTACAGAAATTTCTCTGAATGGCCCTACTTAAACAAGGTTTCTGGTCGAATCCCGACCGGGCTACCCCTGGCTAGGTTTCATGGACAGGAACTGGATCAACAAGTCGGTAGCCGGCCGGTTACTTGTCGGACCGACCCTGGTTATATCTAATGGTCGGGAGCCGACCAGGCACTGGTCAGGTTAATTGTTTGGTATAAATACACATTTTTTAAGATCCATGACATTATTGAGGACGTAATTATGGTTGCTAAAAGAATTATTATTTGAAAAGTATAATTTAAAGGTTTATTGCATCACTGAAACAGAAATGAGCTGTTTTAAATTCTTAAAAAAACGATTACATTTTTGAATTTTTTAACTTATTCAATGAAAATGTTGATTCTGCTATGTGCAACAGCAGAAATATTACAATTTTCTCTATTTTCAGACAAAGCTTAGCCTGTACTTTCAAATTTACTGCTATGTTTGGCGCCTTCTGCGTCTAGCAACTGCGCAGCCACTGAGTAATTTACAGTTTCGCACCTCGAATGAGAATCCAAATTACACTCATGTCGCGTCATTTCTTCGAAGTTTGAAAATAAAATGGAAAGCCGTGATTAAAATCAACCTTATTTCAGTAATCAGTTTGAAAACCGCACACAGTTCGCGGGTAATTTATATTTTGAATTGAACTTTACTCTTGTGAATACATTTTTCTTTCCTCCTTCCTAACCTAAAATCCCCATGTGGTTTCCAAAATAAAAAAAAATTGCTACGAGATTCTATTATCAGTGGTTGAAATTCTACTCCAATTTCCTCGCCAGAATTGGTTACCTTAATTTGACTTCTATAATTCACCGTATTCTTTACGATGAGCTTTAAAAGGCAAAATAAGTTACCAATTTCTCACCTGAAGCAACATTTGTTAACTGCTTTGTGGCCAGATAACCCGACCGAATCCCGGCCGGTATTCAAGCCGGGATCCGACCAGTTTACCGTGACGTGTTTAGCCGGATCCCGGCCAGTTACCCCGACCAGCACCCGGTTCAAACCGGGGCTGTCCGGCCGGGACCGACTACCTAAATTCAATAAAAAACGAATCTTTAAACAAATAGTTAAATGCTCAACCAAAAAGATGTATTTATAACAAACAGAAAATATTTTTCAAAACAAAGAGGCGAATTTGCAACAAAAAGCATGCATTTTTTGCCAAATAGATTATTTTTCCACTTATAAAGGAAAAACTTCTAAGTCTAAAAAATGGAGTAATTAAATGGTCAGAAAAAGTTAATTTGCAGGGAAAAAATTTCAACACAAAAGTTGAATTTTCAATCAAAGAGGTGAACCCTCGAAGGATTAAATTTTAAATAAAGTAGTTGAATTTTCAGTCAAGTAGTTTAATTTCCAACCAACAAAATTAAGTTTTCTCTAATAATATGAATGCTTAACTAAAAAGGAACTTCTTCGATAAAATACATCAACTTTCCACGAAATTGTTAAATTTTTAAGCCAAAAAGATAAATGAACCAAAAAGCCGTTGAATTATTAACTCGAAAATATGAGTTTTCAATAAGAATGTTAATTTTCTACCATAAAATTAAACTTTAAAAAAAGTAGTCGATTAAAAAAAGGATTCTTTACAAAACATAAAAGCATTTAATATTTTAACCAAAAAAGATTTTAATTTTAATATAAACACGTAAATTGAATCCAAAAAGATAAATTTCCCACAAAATAGTTGAACTCTCAACGAAAAAAACTAATTTTCAACCAAACAGTTGCATTTTCAACCAAAAAGTATGAGTTGTTACCCAAAAAGATTCAAGGTCTACTAAAAAAGATTAATTCGAAAAAAATAAATGAATTTATAACTAGAAACGATAAGTTTTCAATAATTATTTACATTTTTATTTCCAACAAAACAGATAAAGTTTCATCTAAAATGATGAATCTTTAAGAACGAAATGAATTTTCAACCGCAAAAATGAATTTTGAACAATCCATCCAGATGTTTTTTTGAATAAAAAGATTAGTTTTCTAAGAATGAATTAGTTAAATTTTCAACCAAAGAAATATATCTTCAAACAAAAAATGAATATTTAACAAAGTAATTTAACTTTAAACCAAATAGTTGCCCTATCAAAAAAAAAAAAATTTCAACCAAATACTGGAATTTTTAATCAATAGAAATTAATTCTTAACTGAAAGTATGATAGTCGACTTTTAAATGTAAATAGTTGGATTTTATTATTAGGCTCTATCAATTGAGTTCGCATTCAAGTGAAAAATAGAAAAAAGGCGAAGTTTTTGGAAAACAGAGAGGAAAGATTGATTTTTGAATTATTTTAGCGCCTTTTGTGTAAAATTTGTATTTCTAATTTAAAAAATCATAGGATTTTTCATGTTATAATTAGTGTTGAAATTGTCATGAAGAGGAAAGAGGATCGTGGTAAAAACAATGCCTTATGCGAGATATTTTGAATTCAGTGAATCACTAAAATATAAAAGTTACCTTATTGATTATGGCAATAGTACTGTTTGTAATTTACCTGATAATGTTAGTCCCACACTAATATTTTATAAATTAAGGGATCGTACATAAATATAAAATATAAACTAGATGTTAATTAAAGAAACTTGAAACCCTACTGAAATTATTTTGAGAACAAAAAATTTTGTAAAAAGAATGAGTATTCAGTTTTACAAATTATTAAATATTTCATAATTTCTAATCGGTTAAAAATTTTTCGAGGTCTGTAATAAAAATTTTGCAATGGAAGATTAACTTTATTTTTTAGACAGAACTTCCATTTTTCCAACCTAATATTTTAAAAGTATTGAAAAGGAATCTTACTATTTATTAAAAATAATCTATATTCTTGGGTTATAAATTTATGAAATTTCTATTTATTTATTGCAGGCTTCACAGTCTTTCCCCCTTTTCTTGTTTCTCCACTCAAGTGTCCACTGATTTAATAGAAACCAATAAAAAATCCAACTATTTTTCGTTGAAAGTGTTTTCTTTTTGTTTGAAAGGTGTACTAAGGAATATATGGTTCAGAACTCACTTTTTCTATTATGAATTTGCTTATTTGGTTCAAAATTTAATTATTTGGTTATAATTTCAACAATTTCGTTAAAAGTTTAATCTTTTTGGTTAACAATTTAAGTTTTCTATTGTAAATTCGTCTTTTGGACTTAAAAATTCAATTTGACTATAGAAAATTAGTATTTTTGGCTTAAAAATTCGGAAACTCGGCAGAAAATTCAACTATTTGTTCGAAAGTTGAACTAATTTGTTTAAAGTTTAATTTTTTACTTGAAGATTCATCGTTTTGGATCAAAACTAATTACTCCGATTAAAAATGTAACTATTTTGTTGCCATATTATTATTTTTTTTCTGAAAATGAATTTTTTGAACTTAAAATTTATCTTCTATTTGTGATAGAGCTAATTTGGTTTATTGGAAACTTTAACTACTTAGATAAAAAAAGATGTATTTTGTTAAAAAATCGCCTTTTTTGTACAAGTTTGTTTTGTTTGGTTTGGAGTTTGGTTATATAAACTCCATTCTGAAAAATTTATTTTTTCGGGTTTTTTATTGTGACAAATTTCATTTATTTTGTGGAAAATTAGACTACTTTGTTGAAAATCCGTTTTTTGGAGTGAAAATTTAGTTTTCTTAAATTGAAAATGTAATTGCTTCTTTACAAATTTAATTTTGTTTTTAACAATCCATATTTTCGGGATAAAAATTTGACTGTTTTGTAGAAAAATAGTGTTTTGGCTTAAAAATCCAACAATATGGTAGAAAATTTGCTTCTTGAAATTGAAAATTTGACTATTCCATTTTTTGTTGAAAATTTAACTATGTTGTTTTAAATCTATAAAAATAGAATATAATCAATAAATAAACTTTATGAAAGTAGAAAATTATAATTATTTTTGTTGTTGTGAAAAGTCATTTTTCCGCTTTGACAGAAAATTAATCTTTTTTGTTGCACTTTCAAATATTTGGTGAAAAATTGATTTATTTTTTAAAGAATTCGTCTGATTAATAGAAGATTAATCTCCCTTGTTGAGAATGCATCTTCTTAGTAGAAAAATAATCTTTTGGTTGAAAATTGAATTATTCGATTGAAAAATTATTTAAACTTATGGATTCTAACAAAGAGGGGTACATAGTTCAAAAGTTTAGAAAGAAAACTTAATTTGATGTATGCACGATCCTTGATAAGAATTTTAATCTATAATATTATTTAGAATTTCCATATTAATATTTGTTTATTAATCTAAATTAAATAAATTTACCTGTGCTAATATAGGAGGTACCTTTTGACTAACACTTGCTGTTACTGGAATGGCAACTCCCACGACTATTAATAACTTTGCATAAAGTGTACTAATAGTTGAAACGATTTCTGCATATTGTACTTTATTGCTCTTTGTAGTGCGCGTATAATTTTGTGCTTCAGAAGATGTGTCATTTCCTAAAAAAAAGTTTGTCAAGTAGTACATTTATTAACAAATATTTATGATAATAATAAAAACTGAAAAATTTACTTCGAGTCGTAAACAAAATAGATACATTACCTTTTACTTCTAAATTGCATTCTGTAATAGTTGTTTTTACTGGAGTTAATTTTAAGGGAGAAATTTGAGCAACATGATTATTTTCTGATAAATTATTAGTATTCACTATTTGGGTTGCGGAATCCTGATCATGCATTAAAATTGATGGTAATGAAGTATTGCTTCCTATCCTTGACATCAGTGCCCTGAAAGACATAGGAATACAATTTATTGATATATCATCCCTAATTTTATTTAATTTCCTCTTTGTTGATACATAAAATATATAAAATAAACCTCCGATGTGATATCAATAATACGAACAACTCCCCCTTTTTAAGTCAAATTTATTTCTTCAATTTAATTTGAGAAACGCCTAAAATAAAATACAAAAAGTAGAGAAATAATGTTTTTACAAGCTATACACCCTAAAATGCTCGAAAAACAGGGGCAATAGAGTGGTTTTCACGAAAATGAATAAATAATAGGAAAATATACTGTTTTTCATTAAATTTAATACATAGGTACCATATATAATTTGATATGAAATGCTTAAGATTGCAAGTCGGAATATTCTGAATTTTTATCAAAATAGTGGAGTTTCTACCAAGAAAGATTAATTTTCTACCAAAAGAAATAACTTTTTAATAAAAAGTTGAGTTTCAAGCTAAAAAGTCAAATGTCTTAGAAACCAGTTGACTTCTAAACGCGAAAACATAAATCCAAGACTACAAGACGAATTTTTAATCAAGAACTTTTCTATCATAAAAGGTGAATTTGCGAACGTAATAAGACCTTTTAACACAATAGTTGAATTTTCAACAACATAGTAGATTTTAAAACCACATAATGCATTTCTCGACCAAAAAATATCAATTTTCAAGCAAATGGTCGAATTTTTAATTAAAACGGATAAATCGACTACAAAAACAGATCAAATTTTAAAAGAAAAAAGGAATTTTCAAACAAAGGTTGAACGCCGAACCAGGAAGATTTTTAAATGAGGACAAAAAAAATGTCAAGAAAATTTTTGCATTTTCAAACAAAAAAGGCGAATTCTCTAGAAAACAGTTAAATTTTCAACCGAAAAATATGAATTTTTTACCATAAAGTGAATTTGAAACAAAATAGTGGAATTTATTGAGAAAATAATACAATTTCTAAACCAGAGACAAATTTTCAAGAAAACAATTGAATTATTGTTAAACCATATAGATGAATTTTTAACTAGAAACTATGCATTTTTACCTAAAAATAGGATAGTTGTGGAGATTTGCAGTTCAAAAAATTGATGAAAAAAATGAATTTTGAAGAAGAAGGTGAGGAATTAAATAAATGGCATTTTAAAAAAAGTAGTTTAACTATCATGTTCAAGTAGTTGAATTTTCAACCGAGAGGAATAATTTTGTACAAAAAAAGGTGAATTTGCAATATTACATTTAAATTTTCCCACAAACTGTAGCATTTTCGACTGAAGATTATACATTTTTAACCAATAATGAAATAGTTACATTTTCAGTCAAAAACATTAATTTTTAACGAAGAAATACGAAAATTCAACAAAATATTTCAATCTTCCATGACTGAAATGATTTTTTAACAAAAATAGTTCAATTTTTAACGAAGTAGTTAATTTTCAACCAAAAAATATAAATACTCAATAGTAAAATTAATTACCAACTTAAAAAAGGAATTTTCGACAACATAGTTTGTTCACACTTCTTTCGTTTTCGTTTCGTTTATTTTCCATAATAAGGTTTGTCTGGCCATTGAAAGTGTGCCCTAACGTTATTGTTCCACATGATCACTTTAGTTTCGGTCTGTCGCTTGAACCCTTTCAATCGCTGATGCGAAGCGATAGTGGTATTATTGTGGTAGCTCGCTCGGTCAGCTGGGCAGAGTTGGGTCTTTCTTTCCAGTTCAGTTTTTACTTTCGTGCAAGATACTCATGTACGCGCTAGTGATTAACCCTTCGTTTACAGACTTCTTTTTCCCACCTTTCTTTTACATACAGGGTCATTTAAGTCCTATTCAGTTTTTGGACTGTTTCTAGCTTTACAAAAATCTATTAAACTTCAGGGTTATTTTTTTAAATGTCTACTACACGCGTTAATTGTTGTTGGTGTCATACGTTAAACATTTTTTATATAAAAATTGAAATTTGGGAAAAAATAGATGCTTGTTAAAAAATTCATAATTTTGCAACTAATGAATAAAAAAATCCTTGCAGGGTTTGAAAGCTTAGACTATGACGTTCGAAAAAAATACAGGCCTATTGGCGGCCGCTTAAAAAACTTGAATTATTTAAAAACCTGAAAAATGAGAACATTTTACAGTGATTCATGCAGGCAATTCCATAGAAAAAGCAGGATATTGAACGCTAATCCATATTTATTGTACAAAAATAGACTAGAATCATATGAAAACTTTATGCTGTCCTTATAAATATCCGAAAATACCAAATAAAGCAAAACAATTAATGTTCACAAACTGGTGAAAATATTAACGCGGTTAATAGACAGTATCTTTTATGTCACTGTACGCACTTTCACCGCGCACCGCTCAAAGGTTAACTGACGAACTGCAGCGTCACTCACAGGACCTGAACCTATTAGTTCCTAGATTTTTAAGAGGGGGAACCGAACTTTCATATTTTTCCAAAGGTGAGACATTCTAGTTTGAAAAATTGTTTCTGCTTTAAAATCCTCTGCCTGTAAATGGAGGGTTAGTAGTAAATTCCAAAATCGAAATTCATACGTTTAGAACCTCTATTTTCTTTAAGATCGATTGTTTTGAGAACCACCGTGATCGTAACTTCCGGAGCCTACATCTAGACTAAGTTCAGAAAACTGGAAAAATAATTTATTGTATGTGAATAATGAAAGTAAATTAGTAGAATTTCGAATAGTCTAGTTAAATATCGGTTGATTTTGATTTCTCTTTTTATTTTTGGCTGCATTCTTATTTTTTCACCCCCTAAAGCAATATTTTTCGTATGCCCTTGTAGACTGATATTTTTGTTTAATTTTTTGCATTTTTTACCTACATAATGATATCTCTAAGTGGGCAGAGCCGGGTTTTCGGAAAAATGTTTATATTTTATTTAATAATCTAAAAAGCTAGTACAATAGCAATGACGCTTAATTTTAGCTGTCTCTAAATTTTCTAAGCGAGCTCTTCGACCCTTGTCCAACAAGAGGTGGTAAGTACCCCTTCAGCGATATTTGAATTCGCTAAAAGTGTGCAAGTACTTCTTTTTCTCATATAATAGCTTCAAGGAGTTATGTGATGCCCTCATAAAAGTTGATAAAAAATGCCCACCCATCACTACCGAGGAGGTGAAAAAAGTAGTAAGAGGGATGAAGAACTATTCCGCACCGGGACCAGACTGTATCAAAACATTCTAGTAGAAGAAGTTTCCTTCAACCCATCAGCATTTGGCCCGTATTTTCACCTCATATTGAAAGTCGGAAGAGCCGATTCCGGAGTGATTGGTGGAAGGGCGCACAATACTCCTGCCGAAAGTAAGCAAATTAGCTGACCCTCAGAATTACAGGCCAATCACTTGTCTGAACACACTTTATAAGATATTCACAGCTATCCTAAATGATAGGATTGTTCGGGCAATTGAACCTGTGTGGCAACAAATGTATGAATAACGAGGCTCAAAGAAAGGCGTAGCCGAATGTCGGGAGAACCTGCTTATCGATACATGTGTCTGCAAAGATGCAGCGTTCTACCAGCGTGACCTATCGTTGGCCTAGATTGATTATCGGAAAGCTTTCGATTCCACCTCCCACATACTTATCACCTGCCTTTTGGAAAGCTTAAAGGTTCATCCGCAAATCGTGAGGTGCATAGAGAGAATCATACATCTTTGGAAAACCAGATTTACTATCTCATCCGGAAAGAATCGTGTGACAACTAGCAAGGTCACCTTTCAGAGAGGTGTCTTTCAGGGCGACACCATTGGCCCACTCCTCTTTTGCCTTACATTCTTGCCACTATCTTTAGCAGTTCACCATTCCGAAGGGTACTTTTGTGGCAAACCTGCAGATCGAAAGTACAAGGTCACTCATCTATTTTACATGGACGATCTTAAGATCTATGCTAAAAACAAAGAGCAACTACATCTAGCTCCAGGGATTGTCGAACGATATACTAAGGAAAATGGAATGGAATTTGGGTTAGACAAATGCGCCAAGGTTTATTTGAAGCGACGAAAACTTAATGGCATCCCTGAAGATCCTGAGCTTGTTGATAAAAGCGCTATAAGACACTTTTGCGCTGGAGACTTATACATACCTGGGCATGCCACACAGCCGCATTCAGGATGTGAAATCTATAAAGGATACTCTCCGAAGCAGATACAAACGTCTCATCCGGCAAATTTGGTCTTCCGAACTGTCAGCGAGGAACAAAGTATCTGCAACGAACATGCTTTTCGTCCCAGTAGTACTCTATTCATTTGGAGGAGTTCCATGGACGAAGAACGAGTTCAGATCCCTTGATATCGGGACAAGAAAGGTCATGCACATGAACAAAAGCATGCATCTTAAATCTTCCATCTCACGCTTTCAAGGTGGTCGCGGAATATTGAGCCTTGAATGTCTTTACACCAGGATTATTCTGGGTACAGCACATAGGTAGAGTTGCAAATGGAAGAGACCTTCTTCTTAAAATGATTAGGAATCACGAAGAAGTGGGCAAAGGAGCGTTTCTGTATAAAGCACCGGAGGAGGCTGCTGAAATACTCGGACTTAACTTCAGTATTAGAGATGAGTAAAATGCATTAAATCTTATCTATCTCGAGTACTCACTCCTGAAAGCCCAGATTAAGAAATAATAATAGAAAAACTTTCGTGAACAGCTCCTCGATAAAAAGATGCACGGTATCTTCCACAGAAATGTGAAGGATCAGTCAATGTTTTGTGAGCTAACGTTTGCTTTCCTTAAATCGCTTGGATTGAAGTCTGGTACGGAGGCTTTCATTTTGGCATGCCAAGACGGTGTCATTTCCACCTTAACATACCGTCGCCACATTTGGATCCAAGACATTCCTGATGATAGCTGCAGGGCGTGCCATGCACACCCCGAGCACTTAGCTCACATACTATCTAGTTGCCAACTCACGCGGGAACGACCTACATTCAAAGACACAATGCGGCACTAAGAATGCTTTATTACCATCTCTGTCACTCCTACGGCATTCACCTTAATATCGCTCCTCTAAATGCTCCTAGGGGAATCGAGTCAATTGTCGAGAATGGGAAGTGCCGCATATACTGGAACTTTATATTCTCAACAATTGTTTCTGTTGCTAACTCGAGGCCTGACATGGTTCTTCTTGACTTCGAGAAGCGAACCATGTTCGTGATCGAATTTTCGGCACCAGCTGACAAAAACATCATAGCCAAGGAGAGTGAAAAGAAAGAGAGGTATCGAGACCTTATAAGGGAGTTGCAACGACTGTACCTGGAATATTCTGTTAAACTAATCGTCCTTACCATCGGCGCTCTTAGAGGTGCCAAGCTTTCACTTGCTAATGGCCTAAAAAGCATCCCTGCGTGTCAACAAAATGCTAAAACACTTGCGGGAAAAGTGCAGAAGGCGGTAGTCTTTGAGTCGCTCCGTGTTCTTAGGTTGCACGAGGCTTTTGCTGGACCGTCGTATTGATTCCGTTACAGACTGTAACCATCAATCTAACGTCGTGAGTCGTGGTTGTGGCTGAAATTTTACCGCGATTTCGCTGGGAGCGCGTGTAACTTTTCAGATTAGCACCCTCTCCCGGAGAAATTCTGCGATTGTCCC
>NC_046660.1:79179154-79198438 GCF_010883055.1 Belonocnema kinseyi | reverse complement strand
TTTAAAGTACATATTTATTTAGTTCGGCCGGAATTACAAATTTTATTTTAGAGAAAGTTTTTGCTTTTCCTAGAAAATTTAAAGAATGGTGTTCAGTGTTTATGTACTGATTTGGTAGAATTTTAATCAAAAGAGTACATAAAAACTGAATCAGAAATAGAATATTAAACTTTTTCTATTAAAAAGATGACGAAATATCTTTTCTTTTTAGAGAAAACCAGGAAAAAAAGGAATCCTCTTTAAAAAATGGGTGAAACGAAATCACCGAAAATTTCGCACTCATCGTTGTTGACTATCTGATTGTTTACATTCTGCGTGAATATGACCTAAGTGACTGTTTTCCATTTTTTCTTATAAATTTCCGCAAATTTTATAAAAAGAAATTTTGCAAATCAGGAACTTTAATTCTAAATATTTATTTCTCATTGAATTGTAAAGGATGGTATTTGTATTTATACGTTAAGAAAGATTAAGATTTTTCTGGATCATGATTTAAGTAAATCAAAATTGCTTGAAAAATAATTCTATTAGATGATAAAAATTATTTCTAAATGTTTCTAAATATTATTCCTGAAAGAAAACATTTGAATTATTTTTTAGAACATTGGGAAATAATTCTATTCGTAATATTTTGGAACCAGACTATAATTTTTAAACTTTTTCACATATTTAAAGAAATGCGAAAAATGAATTTATGGAAAAAAACCATAGAATATCTTCGTATAGACTGTAGGTAACAATAAAAAATTGCGAGTACTGGTCATTTTTCGGTAAATAATACATATTTGGAAGGTTTAAAGATCATACCATTTTTTCTGACGGTTCTGTGAAATATTTAAAGTTATTCTTTATTTCTAAAAACTAATTTTAACACAATATATTTAAAAAGATTATAAAACATTGAAAAATATTTCCAAAATTTTTACAAATAAATTCGGAAGACTGTAAAACAATTTAAGGAATAATGGGTGTCAGTTTAAAAGATATTTGATATTTTTGTTTAATTTTGGACAGATTAAAATATTTCAAAATTTTGAAAGATTTTCGGAAATATATAATATATTTTTAAATTTTTTGTGAAGATCAAAAATCCTAAATATTTTTAAGATACTCTAATTTTTCCTGGAACTGTGTAAAATCCTGTAAAATAAAAAAATCTTAGATTATTTTCAGAAACTTTTTCGAAATATCTGAGTTATTCAAAGAAAGTTTCAAATTTTCTCGAGAAACGTAGAAAAATTATATTAATATAAACTTGAAGCAAATGAGCAAAGAAAATAAAAAATTAAATAGTCATTACAAATTTTTATTCCGCATTATATATTGTCTTTTTTCTTCAAATTATAATTTGCCTACATTTTTTTAAATTGTGGATTGAAAAATAATTTTTCATAGCCAATTCAACAATTTTTTTTTTCGGTTTAAAAATTTATCTCTTTTTTTAGAACTTTTATCTCTGTTTTAGGAATTGTCTACACGTACCGAAAAAAATGCGGCTATTGGCACGAAATTGGCACCGAAGTTTTCTTATAATTAGGTATGGCTTTTTTAAATTTAAATTTCAAATGTTTGGTCTAAGATTATCATATTCTTGGCTGAGGATTTTAATATTTTGGTGGAAAATTATATTTTGTACGAAATTAAATACTTTTGAATAAAAATATTTTTTAGTATCATTACCAACTTTTATATTTTTCGATGAGAGTTAAACTTTTTTGGTTAGAAAGTTAATTTCTTCGTTAAAAGTTAAACTGTTTTGGTAAAGATTCACCTACGTGGTTATGTAATTACATTTTCAGTTTCTTAATTCATCTGTATGGTTGAAAATGTAGCAAGTAGAAAATTTGACTCTTGAAAAATATTTAATGTTTTTTAGTTAAAACAACAGGGGGTTGAAAAGTTTTCCTTCTTTGTTGAGGATTCAACTATATTGTTGGAAATTTGTCTTTTTTGGACGAATAAAAGTGCTTTTTATTTCAAATAAAAATGTTTTTAGAACAAAAAATTAAGAATTTCATTGTTCTTTAAAAATTCATATTTTTTGCTTAAAAATTCAACTATTAGGTTGAAGATTATCTTTTTTGTTGAAATTTTATTTCACATTTGAAACATTAAAAAATCTTTTGAAATTTTTTAGAAATTCTTAGCATTTTATATTCGAAATTATTTCGTGCCTCAAACTAATAAAAGTGCGAAGTCTGATTATATCTACAGTTAGATGTTCCATGTGTGACTTTAAATTCTGCCCCCCCCCCCCGCCGTGAGTCAGGCATAGTTTTTTAATGCTCCCTAGAACATTTATATAAACTAACGATTCCCTAAAGAATATGTAGTTATTTGCATTACATATTTCACCGAACATTGTCTATATTAACATTTAATTTAGTCTATTTTGCCCCCTTTAGAGCTTTGGAATCGCTTTTAATACATCGGAATGGCAAAGGTATTTGCTAAGTGAAACGTTTGAACTTGCACGGCTGCAGAAAATTATTCTCAAATTCATTATTGAAATTCACCACTGGTATTTTACGTCTAATAAAGCTATTTAGAAAGCCGAATATCTCTAATTTGCTTTTCCTAATTAGGATCGCTTATATTCAAAATACTCTTGACAGGAATGATTGAGAAGCTAATGGAAAAAATGTGATTAATCCACTTAAGTTAATTTTTTCATTTTTAAGGATATATAATCAGCCGGGCTCTTAAATAAATAAAAACCTACATACAAATTTTAATTTGATACTCTTTTAAAGTTATTAACAAAATAAAATCGAACTTATTAAGTTTTGAGTCTGCAAAGGCTGAATTAGTTAATTCAGAGTGTCAAGAGTGGCAATCACTCGTTTTTTTCTTCACTTATTATTCAGTTTCTAATTATATAAGTTTCATGTTTACATATGCAATGTAAAAATAATTATATATTTTCATCATATTTTTAATTTTTAAAATAAAAATGTTAAATTTCGTAAAATTATATACCGTAAGAGAAATATTGAAAAATGTGTATGAGATTAAAAAAACGTCTAAATTTTTAACAAGGTTTGTCTAATTATGTAATGAATCTATAAAGAAAAAGTAGAATTTTTTTAAGCTAATTTTATTTTATGGAAAGTTTTTGAGATCGAGATAAACATTTTTTTTGTCATGATAGGTTTGATAATCAAATTGACAATATTCTAAACGTACAGATACAATTAGTTTCTAAATTTTGACAAAAAATGAAGTTAGGTTTTCAAATTAGAGATTCATTCTCTTCGGTCGAAAATTGGTCTTTTTTTATTGAAAATTCATCTTTCTTGTCTAAAAATTCAACTGTTTACCTAAAAATTCGCCTTTTTGTGTTGAAACTACAAGTTTTTTGGTATTACAGAAGTTATTTCCGGTTAAAAATGCAACTCTTTTCTGAAAACTAACTTTTTCTAAAATTTGTGTTTTTATGTTGAAAATTCAATTTGTTTTGTAGAAAATTCAATTATTTGTTTTAGTTCAAAATTCTTCGTCTTTCATAAAAGAATCATCTTTTTGATGGGAAATTCAGCTATTCGGTAGACGATTCCACAGTTTAATTGAAAATTAAACTATTTGGTGAAAAATATACTTTTTGAATAACAATTCATATTTTTGGGTGTAAAATTGTCTTATTTTGTTTAAAATTAAATCATTTGGTTGCAAATTAATCGTGCGAGTGGAAAATAATTGTCTTTGATAGAAAATATAATCTTATTTGTATTTGTATTTATATTTTTTGTTAAAAAATTTTTGATTTGGAAGCAAATCAATCTTCTTGATTGAAAATATATCATTGTAGGTTGAGATTTTAGCTATTTGGTACAATTGTAACTATTTTATTAAAACTTTAATTTTGTTGTTAACAAATTTAACTTCTTTTTTGGTAAAAACTTTAACTTTTTAAATGAAAGTTCTGGTATCGTATTTTGTTAAAATATTGTATTTTTTGGTAGAAAGTTATCTTTCCGGGTTGAAAATTTAACTATTTGTTGAAAAAATGACTGTTTATTTGAAAATTGAACTATTTACACCAAATCAATTTTTCTTTTCGGAAATTCAGTATTTCGATTTAAAAAATTCTACTGTTTTACACAAAACTCCTCTTCTTATCTTACAAATTAAATTGTTAGATTAAAAATAAATCTCCTTGGCGGAAAATGCATTTTTTGGTCAAACTTTTTGGTCTTTGTTGAAAACTTACCTTTTGGTCAAATATTCAATTATTTGGTTACAAATTAATTAATTTTGTTGAAGATTCATCTTTTGGTACAAAATTAATCTTCTCCGTTAAAAATTCGTGGCAAACTTTCGTGATCTTGCTTAAAAATTTAATTATTTTGTTCAAAAGGCAACTACTCTGTTAAAGTCATCTTTCTTACAAAATTTAACTATTCTCTTTAAATTCGTCTTTTCAGGCTTAAAAGTCAAATGTTTTCTCCAACATTCGACTTTTTAGTTTAAAAACCTAACACTTTTGCTTAAAAGTCGACTTTTTGACGATCGAAAGTAATTTATTTTGACAGAAAATCTTTTTTGTGAAAAATATAACAATTTTGATGACAATGAAGCATATTTGGGCATTAAATCTTACTATTTCAAATAATTTCATATTCAATTAAATATTAACTTTATTATTAACTTTAATTTGATTTGAAATAATATTCTTCATATTTTCTTCGAAAATTATTCTATTTCTCGTGTACAGAGAGAATTTTGGGCTGTAAGGCCTGCAATATTTGAACATCCTAAAATTATTTTTTCGCGTATTTTTGAGCTGGGGTTTTTGAAAGATCTGGCTACTAGTGTACTGACTCATAAACTTCTGTTTTTTAATAAAAATAAAGTTTTAAATCCCTCAAAAAACGCAAGCAATGTTAAGATATTGAATTACATTAATATTTATATTTACAATTAGATAATATCAAATTACCCGAAAAGTGCTCTTCTATGTTGAACAACTGCACTCAAAGGGATGCTTTCGCGCCTAGGTATAGAAGGCCTTCCTCTTGGCAGCAAAACGCCGTTTCTACCCTCAATATCGATAGTTAGATTATTGAAAGGAATTCGTTTAAAACCCTCTGAAGCAGACTGCATTCGCTCCAGACTGAAAATTATCGTAGAAAAATAAAAATAAAAATATTTTATCGATCGTCTCGGGCAAACTTCTAACTGTACGAAGTTAATTCGCTGGAAAGTGATCGATTTGTATTCTTAGACTAAAAACTTCAGCAAACTTCGCATTGAAAAAAGTTAAGTAATTTGTGGTACTTACGGAGTAACTGTGTTAGCCGTCATTTCAATTTTGCGCTCTGACTTCACTCAGCAAATGGACCTAATTATGGATGTTTGAGTTAAGAGAAAAAGAGAAAAAAAATTTTAAAAAGGGAATGGAGAAGAAACCGCTGAAGAAAGTCGGAGAACATTTTAAAGTTTTCTGCCTGAACCGAACGACCCGCAACAATCCTTTCCGTTTATTCGACGACAATGCGTCAAACTTTTCAGTTAGTTGAAAGGCAACCTCGGTATTTGTTCGGTTTCTCCTTCTGTCACCCCTTTCCACCCTTTCTTCTCCATCTCTTTCTTCGCCCTTTCGCATAACTTCGAAATTTATTTCCGGAAAATTCGGTTACTTTGAATTTCAAGCAGCCCGCCATCCATCGCATCATTTACCTCAATTTTACGGTTTACCATTTTTGGTAGAAATTTCTAAATTATTTGTGAAACATTACTTTGAATTTAGGAAACTTTTTTTATATGTAGGGTGAATTGGGGTGTATAATGGACCATGATTTTCTTTTTTGTGTCTAAAATGAAAAAATTCAAGATTTGAAATTAAATAAAGTAAAAATATTTACAGTGCTCAGATACTCTAATGTATGTATATTTAAATATTTTTGGAAGGAATAAAAACATAGAATACAAATACTTGAAATCAAACAACCTTCTTTGGTTGCTTAGCCCTCCGTTATTTGAACTTTTCATCATTGCCGTCAAATTTTAAATCAGCGACTCCAAAATCCCTTTTATTCTATGTTTCAGAGCAACATATAACATTTTTTAAATTTTGACCGCCATATTGTATCCGCCATTTTGAATTTGTAATTTTTCGAGGTCATATTTTAAATCAGAAACACTGAAAATCCACTTATACTAAGTTTCAAATAAATATGTGCAAACTTTTGCATTTTGGAAGCCATATCCAGACTGCCATTTAAAATTTTAAATGTTTGCCATTAAATGAGAAATCAATGACCTCAAACACCCCTTATATCAAATTTCAGAAAATGTACAAAAATTTTGCAATTTATCCGCAATATTGGATTTGTTATCTGAACTTTGCATTTTTGCCGTCAAATTTTAAATCAGCGACCCTAAAATCCCCATAATAGTAAGTTTCAGAGACATATATAATTTTCGAAATTTCCACCGCCATTTTGAATTCATAATTATTTGACGTCAAATTCGAAATCAGCGGAACGAAAAACCCCTTTCATACTAAGTATCAGACAAATATTTGAATGTTTGTGCATTTTGTATGCCAAATAGGATCCATTATTTGGACTTGCATTTTTTGACGTGAAATTCAAAATCAGTCAGCTCAAAATTCTTTTTGTTCTAAATTTTAGAGCAAAATAAAAAATGTTTTTAATTTCGGAAGCCATATTGGATCTGAAATTCCGAATTTGTAATTTCTGATGTAGATTCGAAATCAGTGACCCCAAAAACTTTTTATGCCAAGTTGAAGGCAAATGAATAACAATTTTAAATGTCGGTGTAGCTACATTGATCCCGTCATTTTGAATTTGTAATTTTTCATTTCTAATTCGAAATCAGCGGCACGAGAAACCCTTTTCATACTAAGTCAAATTTCAATAAAATATAGAACAATTTTGTAATTTTGGAAGCCATATTGGATCCACTATTTAGAATTACTAATTATTGTTGACGTCAAATTTGAAATCAGCGACACCAAAAGCTCTTTTATACTAAGTCTTAGACAAATATATGAAAAGTTTGCAATTTTAAGCGCCATATTGGATCTGTCATTTTTGTTTTAAAATTTCTGATATCCAATTTGAAATTACCGACCACATAAGCATTCTTATACTAAGTTTTAGATAAATATATCAGTTTCTTTCTTCAATTTTGCCCGCCATATTGAATCCGAAATATTAATTTTTTAATTCCTGATGTCAAATTCGAAATCCGGCACGCCGAAAATACATTTATACTAAGATTCAGACAAATATATACTAATTTTGTAATTCTGTCTGTCATATTGGTTCTTCCATGTAGATTTTGCATTTTTGCCCTCGAATTAAAAATCAGTGACCCTAAAATCACCCCTATACTACCTTTCTGAGATATATGTAAAAAATTGTAATTTTGGCTGCCATGTTAGGTCCCAAATTTTGAATTTGTAATATTTTATGTCAAATTTCAAATTAGTGACCCCAAAAACAACGTATACTAAGTTTTAGATAACTACACATAAATGTTGAATTTTGGTCCGGCTTATTAATTCTGCCCTGTAGAATTTGCATTGTTTACGTCAAACTCATAATTAGTGATTCCAGAAACGATTTTTTACCAAGATACAAGCAAATTCCAAGAAAAATCGATTCTTCACCACTTTTAGTGGCACCTGGCTCATTGCGTGGTGTACCAAAAATAGACATTTTTGAATAATAGACAGAATGGACAGTTCTTATTAATTTTTTGCCAAATCAAGTTAAGTTTCTTGTTAAGAAATGTTCAAAGATTACTTTCGCCCAAAAAATTTAATGTTTACACTTTCAAGCTTCTCGTATGGTGCCCTGGAAAAGCTTAAAAAATGAAAAATAGCAGGTTTATGCGAAATTCATGCTATAGACAGTATTACAAAAAAATGAACATGAATTATGTTTATTTCGTTAAGTAAAAAAGTTCCTAGTATTTTTAACCAATTTTTAATTGCTTAAACAATTTTAATTTTAATAAATAATTTTGATCTCCTATAAATCGTGAAAATGTATACCGATTTAGAATTAATGATAAAATTAACGTATTCCTTTTTTTGAATTAATGACGCAGTTACTGAATGTTAAGAGTGATATATTTGTTTAAAAGTTTTTTAAATTATTCGAGTAATTGTTTAAATAATTGTAAACTGTTTTAACAGAAATACCACTATTAATATTCATGCAAAAAATCATTAAATAAGTTGAAATTGTTTGAATAATTGCTTATTATCATAAAAAAATATTTCTTCTTACGGCCATGAACTGTAACATTTGCAACAAAAAATAATAAATGTTTACTATTTCTTAGGGAAAATAAGTGTTCAACCAAATGTATTTTCCATAAAATTGCTATTTGGCATATTTTGTTCAATTTCCAGGTTCAATGCAATCAGGTTATAGGAAAGTAAAAATTAGAAGTTATTGAATGGAAATTATTTCTTGAATAATTTTTAAGAAGTAGCTAAGCTTGAATTTATAAAATGCTAATTACAAGTGATTATTTTTGCCATTTTTACCAAAATTAAAGTTTTCACGACACACAGGGGGAAAATGGTTTAAATAATTACCCAATATCTTTGAAAAATATATCATTCTTAAAGTTTATTAGCTGTACAATTTATCCCAAAATAGTAATAAATATTGCTTACCAAAAATAGAAAGAATTTGGTTCCAGAAACCGGACAGATTGTAGGGTATCGTTAACCAAAACTAAAATTCTCAATAGATATTTATTTGGGCCACCCTATAGAAACATTCATTTGAAATAATATACACCTTTTGCATATTGGTAATTAATAATGTTGCATTATAATATTTTACTTTCAAACAGAATTTTTAATTTTCTGGTTACAAAGACTTAAAAAATCTGCCTTTTTAAAGTAAAAAAAAATTAATTGCAAAAAGACATTACCTGAATTGAACGATTTCTGCACTGTTTGTGATTGCACTGATCGAAGATTCAGTCACACTTTCCACTTCAGTTACTTTATTTTTTTTTATTTGCATACTTATTTTTGACGTGGATATAAAAAATGCATCGGTCGAAGAGGAAAAAATATTTCTATACACACGAGCGTTCATTGCAAGAGAAATTAACAAGAAGACGTGACATGCAAGATAATATTTGTCGACGTGTGACGCTGAAATAAGGTAAAATAAGTCTTGAAAACTTAGGATTATTTATTGATAATGATTTATGAATATTCAAAACGATAATTACAAAAGAAAACTATTAAGAAGGTACTTCACGCACTAATACAAAAACATTTCGTTATTTAAAATGTTAAAATACAACCATATCAAATTTTTATTAATGGAAAAAGGGTAGGAGTGAGTGTAAAAAAGCTCTACCCCTTTTTCCTTCAGCCAAATACATTCTTACTCCTTTACCAGTAACCTTTTCTTTTATTATGTGAAAATCGAAAATACAATCATATCCCATTTCCAGCAAGTTTTTCTTTTTATTATGTGAAAAGTGGGAATGCAGCCATATTTAATTTCCAAAAAACCTTTTTTTCATTTTCTTTTACAGTAAAAATACATTCATTTCACATTTTTAGTTATGGAAAAAAGTGGGCTTGAGTAAAAACACAGTTCTATCCCTTTTCAAGTGGCCTGATAAACCCTTACCCCTTTTTCCAGTCTATTTTTTTTAATTGTAGGAAGAGTAAAAATACAGCTATATCTCATTTTCAGTAACCCTATCTTTTCATTCGGTACAAAAAGAAAATACAACCGTACCCCATTTTCAGTAAACCCTTTTCATTACGAAAGGTGGAAAAAAGAGAAATTCTAAAGGGTAGAATTTGTAGTGAAGGTGCTTAAAAATTAATTATATAATATGTAAATTCGTATACTTAATAATAAATTATAATGGCAATGGTAAACTACATCTACAAATGATTATAGATCGGAAGCACTGATACTTATTCTGCACTTATGTATATTATGGAATGAAAGGTTTAAAATAAAAAAATTATCTAAAAAGTTTAACACGTTAGGCAGCAAAAATATATTTTAATATGGAAACTAGATTTTAAAATTCTTTGTATAGTTGAGAAATTTAATAATAAAATTTAAATTTTCTTA
Source organism: Belonocnema kinseyi (assembly GCF_010883055.1). Lineage (NCBI taxonomy): Eukaryota > Metazoa > Arthropoda > Insecta > Hymenoptera > Cynipidae > Belonocnema > Belonocnema kinseyi. The sequence continues at coordinate 79,188,338 of NC_046660.1, read as the reverse complement.
AAATTGAGACTATAGTTTTGGAATTTAAGGTAATTAATAAATATGAAATAAAACTATTCCGCGTATTCGACAGTAATGTGGAAATAACACTGTTAAATGCGTTAAATGATTTTATTTTATTCTTATTAAATATTTTCAGTCTTTAAAGTTTATTCTGTTACTGGGAAATTTTAATTATAAGAAAGGATGAGTAAATCTTGCGAACAATTTTTTGTTAGTTAATCAAGCCACTAGAATCCACATTAAAACCATGAAAATTCTGAAATCGAGACTTAGCTTTATAATATCATAATCTGATTAGACCGATAACTTCAAATTTAAAACCAGCGACTTTGAATAAAATCTGCTTCATTTTTAAAGTTTATTCCGTCATGTTGGATTCGCCATTTAAAATTTTTTAATTTTGGAAGATCTAAATTTTATATTTGAAATTGCCGACATCAAATACTCCCGAATGACGATTTATTAGAAAATCTGCTATATTCTTATAATTTTTCTATGACATATTGGATCATCCATTTTGAATTTTGGCATTTTTACTTTGGATTCGAAATCTACAACACCACACAACCTAATTCTTTTGTATTGAATAGGCTACTATCATAATATGTTTTGCTAGGTATTCATCATTTTTTGGTTAGAAATTTTATTACTTGTTTGCAAGTTTGATTATTTTGATGAAAATTTATCAGGTTCCTTAAAAAGTAATCCTTTTTCCATTGATAATTTAACTATTTGGAAGTAAATTGAAATACTTGGTTAAATATTTACTTTTGGTTACAAATTCAACTTCTTGGTTTAAGGTTCAACTACTTTGTTAAAAATGTCTTTTTTTAGTAGAAAATTTTCTATTTCTTTTTTAAATTTCATCTTATTGATTGAAAATTAAACTATTTGGTTGAAAATACATAATTTTTTTGGTTTGATCCAACAGTTCTTAATCTAAAATAAAAATATTTTTATGTAGAAAAACATTCAATATTACATTTCTTGTTAAAAATTCATGTTATTTATTTAAAATGCAACAATTTTTGGAGAGTTTCACTGGGCTCATGAAAAAGAAGTATTGGTAAATATTCAATCTGATACTTTTTTTTACGAATAAGCTTGGTTTTAAATTCAAATATTTTGTTAACAATACATTTTTTGGTTAAAGATTGATCATTTTAGTGCAAGATTCATCTCGTTTGTTGAAAATGTAGCTATTTTATAAAATTCTTCCTTTTTTTTTGATAAAACTTAATCTTTTTTGGTAGTAGTTTTGTTAACATTTTTTTTAAGATTCATCATTTCATTCGAAATCTTTTCACTTTAGTTAGAGTTGAAATATAATGTTGAAAATGCGTTCGTTTTTGTTTAATTGAACTGCTATTGGTATAAAATAATTTTTTTTTGGATAAAACATAAACTATTATATTTTTCGTCGAGAATTCATCTATTTGGTTAAAAGTTCAACTCGTTGGTTAAAAGCTTAGCTACTTTGTTAAAAATATTTATTTTCATGGCAGAAGACTAATCTCTTTGGCTGAAAATGTGTCTATGTACTCTTAAAATCGTTTTTATTTTGCTGAAAATTACCTTTTTTGATTATGATGTAACTATTCCAGTTTTATTCGATTTTTTTTAGGATGAAAATTTGTCTTTCTATTTTGAAAACCCTTTTTTTGGGTAGCAATTTCATATTTTTTCGTTAAAAATGTTAAAATAGTTGAAAATAGTTTTAATAAAAGTAATCTGCTTTAGCTAGAAAATTTTTATAATTTGTTGAAAATTTGTTCTTTGTTTAAGTTCAGAATTAATTTGTTGACTGCAGATTCAACTTCGATTTTTTATACAAAGATTTTTTAAGTTGAAAATGGATTAATTTGATTAATAATAAATTTTTTTGGTATAAAATAGCTCATCTTGTTTCAACATTCATCTTTTCAATTACAAAATGTAATTAATTAAATTACGTACATTAATTTCTATTATTTTATTTGAGTATTCTAGTATTCTAGTAACTGTGTGGGAGGTAGATCAACTGACAAAATATTATAATGTTACCGATATATATTATAGATATTTTTATAGGTATTTAGTAAATTTTATCTGGTTATAACCATAACAACAAATACAATTTTTTTTAAATGAAGTTGAAAACGAAGGAGAATTTAATACACTAATAATGTATTAATGTACAAAAATTTGGTTTTCTACATCAGAGTGATTTTTGTATGCCTAGCGTAATCGATATTAAGAACAAACTTTTTATTATCACTGGCATATTTTTAGCAGGGATTAACTTTCAGTTGGGTAGTATTTTAAATTGTAACGAGTATATACATAGTTCGGGAGTCAAGTAGAGCGTGAATCGATAATGGCTCTGGTATTATCCAAGCGTAACGATGATTCAAAAATTTAGATCACGCCTGCTAAGAGCTCTAATTGTAGGTGCAGCTGATAATACTCAGGAAAATCATCTAAGTTACCCAGCCACCTTCAATACAAAAAAAAAAACAAATCTCCAAGTCAGGAATCTGGATTTTTTCCCCTGACATTTTAGTCTATAAAAAACTGCAGTTCAGTTTTAACAGTAAATAATTTGAAAAATATAGATAAAATATTTAGAAATGGAAAAATAACCTTTTTTTCTTACGGCTCTTTCAGACTTTGCTGAATATACGTAATTAATGCAATGTTTTGATAGTGGACGCTCGTTCTTATGAGGCTAATTTAAATCTATAAGTAGAAATTGATAAATATTATAGTTAAAAATAACATAAAATATGGTATATAAGAGTGAGATGATTTGCTTTCATAGTTATTAGTTAACTCATATTTAAATTTTGAGCAAAATTAATATACACAAGAGATCCCCTATAAAAGCAGTTTCAGGGGTCTCCTCACACTGACTTTTCTTTTAAATCGTTACCCACGAAACGTAAACAGTCAGGGCCGCCTGAACCGTTTTCAAGTGAAGTGCCTAATATTGCGCAATATACTCGAATGAGTACTCGCACACGGTCCCCCTTCCGAGGCGACAGTCGCCATCGCTCTCGCTCTGCCCTCTGAGAAACTGCGTCAACCAGCAGTTCCAGGAATTGGTAAATCGAATCTACTTCTGTGGAAGCTCTTGTTCACATATGTCTATATCTGTTTTTAATTGCAGGTATTATGTTTGAGTTTTACTAGCAAAAGAATCCATTACACAGCCATACAAAAAAAAAGAGTGCGGATCTGGTAACAACACACACGTATTCTTATGGATTTTGGGGCGCTGAATTCAAATTCGGTATCAAAAAACACCCATCACGGCATGGTTGAGCCATAACCTCAAAAAATGACGAAAAATCATGCACTGAGGCAAATAAATTTCAAAATAATGCCAGTGACGCAAACTTTCACTTCAAAAACATGTCGACAACTGTGAAGGATCAACCCTTGCCTGATATCAACTTATTTAACATAACTTTACCCAACAGAACCTGACCTCACCTAACCTGAATTAACATAAATTTATTGAACTACACGTAAAGCTCTGGAAGCATATTTTCCCAGTAGCAAACGTGTGCTACATCGAATGGGTCAACTCGAGCCCAACCTAGAAATAAATCTAACCTAGCCTAATCTAACCTCACGAAACATAATTAAACTGATTGTGTTGTCCCGTTGTGTTTGCGGTACCGTTTGATTCAGCTTGGGCTTAACCTGCAAAGAGGTCAAACCTATCCTAACCTAAAAAAATCTGACCTAACCTAACCTAACCTAACTTAATTTCACGTAGCACAATTAAACTCATTGTGTTGTCCGATTGTGTTTGCGGTACCGTTTCAGTCAGCTTCGGCTTAACCTACATAGAGGTTTAACCTATCCTAACCTAATAAAACCTGACCTAACCTAACCTAGCTGAATGAAATACAACCACACGTGTAGCTAGGTAAGCGTACGGTTCTCAGTCTAAAATGTGTGCTATATTTAATAGGTTAACTTGATCTTAACCTACAAATGAATCTAACTTAACAGAACCCAAGGAAATTTTGCTTAACGCAACACAACTTAACTTAAGTGTTCCCGTTGTAACACAATAAAATTCATTTCATTGTACTACGAGCGGTTAAAAATTTAGACGCACATTACTCATTTGAAGAAACTTAGAACTACAAGTAGAATTGACCCCATTTCAATTAACCTGACAATGTTTGTATCAATTAAAATGTAGAACTGTAACTTAAACATGCAAATGAATAAAAGTTTTATTCAAAATTTTTTTCTCTCTGATTTTCTTAAACTTAGGGGATATATTTATACTATCTTTCGTGTTTACATTTTATCTTGCTTTCTATCGTAATTAAATTGATTTATAGACCTACTTCAGTCTATTTTCTGCCTGCTATAACGTGTCCTTTTTTCTTCATTTGTAGTTTAAGATCGAGTTAACCTATTAAATATAGCACACATTTAAGACTGAGAACCGTACGCTTACATAGCTATACGTGTGGTTGAATTTCATTCGGATAGGTTAGGTTAGGTCAGGTTTTGTTAGGTTAGGATAGGTTAAACCTCTATGTAGGTTAAGCCGAAGCTGAATGAAACGGTACCGCAAACACAATGGGACAACACAATGAGTTTAATTGTGTTACGTGAAGTTAAGTTAGGTTAGGTCGGGTTTTTTTAGATTAGGATAGGTTTGACCTCTTTGCAGGTTAAGCCCAAGCTGATTCAAACGGTACCACAAACACAACGGGACAACACAATAAGTTTAATTGTGTTTCGTGAGGTTAGGTTAGGTTAGGATAGGTTAGATTTATTTCTAGGTCAGGCTCGAGTTGACCCATTCGATGTAACACACATTTGCTACTGGGAAAATATGCTTCCAGAGCTTTACGTGTAGTTCAATAAATTTCTGTTAATTCATGTTAAGTGAGATCAGCTTCTGTTGGGTAAAGTTATGTTAAATAAGTTGATATCAGGCAAGGGTTGATCCTTTACAGTTGCCGACATGTTTTTGAAGTGAAAATTTGCATCACTGGCATTATTTTGAAATTTATTTGCCTCAGTGCATGATTTTTCGTCATTTTTTGAGGTTATGGCTCAGCAATGACGTGATAGGGGATTTTTGATACCGAATTTGCATTCATTGCCCCAAAATCCATAGGAATACGTGTGTCTTGTTACCAGATCCGTACACTTTTTTTTATGTGGCTGTGTTATTAATATCTTGTAGTTTTTCTTATAAATAATCAATGATAAGGGGGTCTAAATTGCACCTGAAATATGTGGGTTTCCTAGTAGCATAAAAAGATGGGGAAAGGGAAAAGTGAGAAGTTGGTTTTGTTTCTCTTTTTCATTTTTTCTCCCCCTTATTTCAATTGTTATTTTTATATCTCTAATGATTTTTTCTGATCTTAGGGATTGTCCATATATTACGTAAGACGTTTTTCTGTTGTTTAAATAAAGACGAAAATAATATTTTTATCAAGTTAAAAAGTACACAGCGATATAAACAAAAGAAAAATGTCTTACGTAATATATGGACGATCCCTTAAGTAAAATAAGGGCTTCACTTTTTTCCTTAAATAGCACCTCATATGAAAAAATTATTAATTCAGCCAACCATATTTATGCTTGATCTGCCTAAAAATAGCGTTCCGTACATTAAATCATGATATTTGCAAAATATTTGAAACAGAGATTTGTTAGATCATTTGTTATAAATATTTATAATTATATTACAATGTTCAAAATTATAAACACCTAATGAAAATAAAAAGTGAAATTAATAACAGAGCTTGTTTAAAATTTGTAATCTATAAATCAAAATTTTCAAAATACAGCCAAAAAGTAACCAACTATTTTTATTGAAAAATCTAAAATTCTATTTCTGCTGTATATTTCTCGTTTGGTTAAAAATTCTACTGTTGAGTTATAACTTCAATCATTTTGTTAAACATGCAATAAGTTAGTCAGATATTAATTTTTTTAAAGAGGCAGAACTTTATTTGAAAAATCATTTTTTCACTAAGTTAATTTTTTAAATTGAAAATGTAACTATTTAATGTTTATAATCTCATCAGAGAAGGTATTAAAATTTGTGTAAAATTCCCCCCCCCCCCCCTCTCTGAACCGGAAAAAACAGGTTTTTACGAATGTGTCGGTCTGTATGTATGTTTGCATGTATGTGTTTCTCGGAGCACGATACATTTTGAAGGAATTAATCTATTAGAGCATTTTCAAAATTTTTAGGACCATTTTTTGTCAAGATTCCAAAAATTCTATGTACAGTCGTTCGTGTTACTCGGAAATTCGAACAATTTATTTCCACGATTTTCTTTGATAAAAAGAAAATTTTCAGATTCCAAGCATTTCCGAAATTAAAAAAAAATTAAAACAACAATTTTCAAGGGATACACCGAAACGCCGTCGTTTTAGTTAGCCCCTGGGTCATATTTTGTTCAGGACAAATTTTAATTTTTTCATAATATATCCCAATACAAAATTTTCTAACATATATTTTTAGTCATATAAATAAATGACTTTCTTAGTTCTCGAAATAATCAAGATAATGTTACTTCTTTCTGCAATCGCAAAATACAAATTTTTGGTGTTCAACTCGCCATAAGTTCTACAATAATAGGAACTTTGTAATAAAATTTTCAGAAAATATGCACCATCATATAGCGAAATCAAAAGTATCGATAGAATTTTAATGAATTGTCAATACAAATTTATAACGATTTTTATTCTTCTCATGGCGTAAATCAGATTTTGAAAGTTTCAAACGCTTCAGGGGTAGAATGAATATTCAGAAAATTAAAATTAACGTCACCTAAACTTTTGCTACGATTCAAGGAAGCTTTTTGGAAAATATCCGGCAATTATGTTTTATAGTTTTACAGTCATAATTAATTAAATATCTCAGCACTGTCCTGTAAGCTTGCTAGCTCGTCCTGCAATATCAAAGTCTGCATTAGAGAAATCCAAAAAACACTTTTCGAGCTACAGGGCAAGACTGTCCCGCCCCAAAAGTTTCCATTTCCAGATAAAGGAAATCCGAATTTTTTTTTGAAATTCGAATATTAACACGTGCCACCGGGCACTTCAAAATTCCATTTAATTAACAAGGGGGAATTTTGAATTTTCGAAAAATTGAACTCATGTTCCATGAAACCCTGGAACATTAGTTCAAGTTTTCGAAAATTCAAAATTCAAAATAAGAGTAGTGTCTACGAAGTAAAACAGTACTAATAACTTTCATTTTCAACTTACCCTCACCCTCCCCGGAGCGCCCTAAATATGATTCGAAAATTTTAAAACTACATGTTTACGTATTATTGTTACGTTTTAGTCATTTCCGTCGTCTTTTTCATACAAATAATTACTAATGGACAATTTGCATATTTACCATTACTTTTTGAACAATTTCAATTTGTTTAAACAAATGTAAATAATTTACATAATTCTTTATTCCCCAAAATTTTTAAAAAGAATCGTATTTTCTGATTGAAACGCATTATTTTCTCATTGCTTGGAGTAGTAAGTTTTTCTAAAAACATTATGTAATTACTTAAACAATTACATATTGTTTTTTTTCAATATTTCTAAAAATTCATCTAAAGTTGTCCACTTCTCTCAAATTGTTATCCTATGCTACTTTTTTTGAATAATTACATAATTTTATACATTTCGTTTAATGTTTAATAAATTTATATTTGCTTAAGCAATATTTATTTGCACAAATTATCGAAAAATAACTGCTTGAGGAAATAAAAATTGTTTAGGCAAATAGAAATCTGTTAAACATCAGAAGAAATGTATCAAAATTATGTAATTATTCAAGAAAAAGTATCAAAGGTAACCAATTTAAAAAAAAGTGGACATCTCTGGCTCAATTTTTAGAAATTTTGAAAATAAGCAATAATTAATTATTTAAATAATTACATTATGTTTTTGAAAGAATGTACTACTCTATACAATGATAAAATACTGCATTTCAATTAGAATGTACGATTATTTTTGTAAATGTTCGGGAATAAATAATTATTTAAATAATTCATAATTTGTTGAAACAATTAAAAACTGGTAAAAAAATCATAGTACGTATAAAAATTGTCCATTAGTAATAATATGTATAAAGAGACGACGGAAATGGCTTAAAAGTAACAATAATACGTAAAAATGTAGTTTTTGATTTTTGGGTCATATTTGGGGCGCTGCGGGGAGGGTGGAATTGAGTTGGGAATGAAAGTCATTAGTATGGTTGTATTTCGCAGACACTCCTCTTAAATCCCTTAAAGATTTGGCACGTTTCGATGAAACCATGCAACATAAGTTCAATTTTTTCAAAAATTTAAATTTTCCCATGTTAATTAAATGGGATTTTAAAGTGCTCGGTGACACGTGTTAATATTTAAATTTCGGAAAAAGAAAAATCACGGATTTTCTTTCTCTTGAAATGGAAAACGTTTTTTTGGGAGGGGGGGTGTTTTGACCTCTAGAGGGAATCAAAATTTTGCAATTCATTTTTGGACCACTCTAGCCCTTGAACGGCCAAAACGCCACTACCGGTACACTGCTTTTCAACGGCCAATAACTAAGACTATTCGACAATAAAAAAAATTGAGACACATATATTTTTATTGCTTAAGATCTCCTCTTTCCGATGCTGCCAATGAAATTTCTCAAAAAATTTACTTATTATCCCAAAATGCAGTTTAAACAAAAAAAAACGTGATTTTTCGTGCCTATTTTTTTTTTTGTGAACCATTTTCCAAATTTTTTCGAGTCTGTAATTAACCTGGAATCTCACTAACGGGTGGAATAAATGTCTAAACTTTGAGAATCCATGGTTCAAAGATCGATTTTTCGTTTTAGTATTTTCAAAATGGCGTCTTAATGGCAAAATTTTTGTGAAAACATTCATGAATTTTTTTACAATAAACGATTAGCTTTTCGAAAAAATCAACAAGAATAAAAAGTTCTTGTAATCAGCCAAGGAATACGTCTGAATTTTTTCGAAGCGTTTTAAGCAAACTTTTGGATTTTGCATATGAACAATTTTTGCAAAATTCAAAATTTTGCTCAGAACGCTTCAGAAAAATTCGGGCGTATTCCTCGGCTGATTACAAGAACTTTTTATTCTTGACAAATTTTCCGAAAAGCGCATAGTTTTTCAATAAAAAATTTCCAACGACTCCGTAACCTT
>NC_046660.1:79164072-79179054 GCF_010883055.1 Belonocnema kinseyi | reverse complement strand
TCATCATACCTAATCCAGATTACTCTGGCTCTGATGGAGATGATTCATCAGATGACGAGAATTCGGGATCGGAATTTCCCAGACCGAATTTTAAAATTTGTTTACGAATAATAGAATCATCAATTACAAATGCTACCGTAATTTGGAAAATTTGCAACAAGAATAATATAGCTAATTTGAAAACGAAAGATTTCTGTAAAGAAATCAGCAGGAAATATTTGTCGCAATCAAAACTAGGTGATTTCGAAACTCACAGATACGAATCACGAACAAGAGCATTATGTAATAATGAACAATGTCGCCAGAGGACTACTAGATTTTGCATTGATTGCAACATGTATTGCTGCTTACATTGTTTCTCAAAATTACATTCTGAAACAGCAGGATCAAAATGATTTCAACGGTTTGAAATCTGAAATGAAAAAATGCTCCATAAAAAAAAATTAAAAAATGTAAAAAAAAAAATAAAATCCCTTAAAAAAAAGAGACTATCTATATTCGTCGACCTCCACGTTGATGATAGTTGGGCAACGTAAACTTTGTTTGCGGCAGACGGACGATAGATATTCGTGAATCATTTTACTCTTACACGATGCTTAGAACTATGAAAATTTTTTATTGAAAAACTATGCGCTTTTCGGAAAATTTGTCAAGAATAAAAACTTCTTGTAATCAGCCGAGGAATACGCCTGATTTTATTGTAAAAAAATTCATGAATGTTTTCACAAAAATTTTGCCATTAAGACGCCATTTTGAAAATACTAAAACGAAAAATCAATCTTTGAACCATGGATTCTCAAAGTTTAGACATTTATTCCACCCGTTAGTGAGATTCCAGGTTAATTACAGACTCGAAATGCTTTGGAAAATGGTTCACAAAAAAAAATAGGCACGAAAAATCACGTTTTTTTTTGTTTAAACTGCATTTTGGGATAATAAGTAAATTTTTTTAGGAATTTAATTGGCACCGTCGGAAAGAGGAGATCTTAAGAAATAAATATATATGTGTCTCAATTTTTTCTAGTGTCGAATAGTCTTTGTTATTGGCCGTTGAAAAGCAGTGTACCGGTAGTGGCGTTTTGGCCGTTTAAGGGCTAGTCTGCATAAAAGCTGACGTTTCGAAGGTCAAGCCGGCCACTAAAATGCGTACGGCATTTGACTGCTGCGTGAAAAATAATTATTTTGTTAAAATGATAATAAATATTATTATAATATTAATTATCATAATAATTACAGTTATTGAGTAATTTAAAGTAATAAGCAATAATGACAAGATGTAAGTAGGCTATAAGAAATAATGTCACCTGCGTTATCTAAAAATATGATGTTTTCAAAAATGCGGTGTTTACACACGAAAATGTATCATCATCGAAACTGAATTACCTTGCATCCAGAGAATATAAATCAAATGGCTTCCATTTGACTATTTTTATTAATGGAATAAATAAATAATTAAATATGGAATAATACTATAAATAAAATATACATTCTTTAAATAAATCTAGTATTTTTATTCATTATTTTTTGTTTTATAATATAACAGTTTTTTAATCTTTCATATCCAGGAAATGTATAATTCGCACATTTTTCTCTGCCCGCAAATTTATTTACGGAATTATTATATTTAGAATATTTTCTTTTTCGGGGGTCTTATTAATTAAATTAATTATAATTATGAATTCAACAGGATAACTGAAAATTCCTGAAAAAGAAAATATTTAAAACAAAAAGTTTTGGAAATTATAAAATTGCCGAAAGATTATCATTCTGAATTTGTAAATTCCCGGCGAATGAAATTGACGACAGAAATTTGCTAAATTAAAAAAACATATACAACTGGGAAGTTCCCGGGAATAAAAGTTTCCCAAAATTAATTAATTTAAAAAAATGGTGTTTTCATTAAATTATATTTATTAAAAATACTGTGATAAAGTATTATGATCAAAGAACAATTTTTAAAATGTTCAATGTACTAATTTAAATAATTGTTTTTATTCAAAATGGTATTCATTTTTAAAAAAACTTTCAATACGATATATTTTTTTAATATGCAATGTGGATTTTTCAATTCATTACTTTTGGAATATAAAGCTTGTTCTTGTGTAGTTATTTTGCATTGAGAAATATAATTTAATATCCAAAAATTGTCCCTTTAACAAAAACCAATTTAGATTAGGGTTTATTTGGTGGAAAATTTATCTTTCCAAATTCAAAAATCAGGTATTCAGCTGCAAATTTTTACCACTTTTTTACAAATTTAATCATTTTGTTGAAAATTTGAACTTTCGTTCATTCTGATTGGAACCTTCATATTTTATGTTGAATATTGAACTTTTCTTTTTAAAAATTCAACTGTTTGCAAATATAATTATTGTATGAAAAATTCAACAATTGGATTAAAAATTTATCTTCCTCTTCTAAGAATAAACCTTTTCATTGAAAATTCAACTATCTGCGAAAAATATAGTAGGTTGTGGATGACTGAACATAATTTAGACGTTGCCTATGTGGGCTATTCTCCACGCAAAATATACAAATATAATATCTGGAAATTGCTTTATATATATTTGCCATATATTTCCATTGAATATCGATAAAACAATAATTTGTTTATATTTATTAAAACTAAAACACTTAAGATTTTTTTCTTTATCTGTTATTGTCTAAGACTTTTCTGAATGGTATGTCTAATAAGTACTACTTTAAGTTAGTCCAAACAAAAGGCTTCACTTTTTCCTCACATGTCGACGAAGGTAACATTCTTTATATTAATCCGTCATATCTGTCTTTGAGTTTCCCAAAAATAACGTTCCGGAAGTCAGACAATGACATTGAAAAGTTCTTGAATTTTTTTTACATGGAAAAACCTCGAAGTCTGAATTTTGCTTAGGGACTGCTACTATATATTCATTTTTTGGTTACAAATTCTACTATTTGGTTACAGCTTTAATTATTTTGTTTAACATACAACTAATTTGGCAAAAAGTAATTTTTTGATTAAAAAATTCAAGTTTGTGACTAAAAGTTGAATTGTTTTGCTGACAATTAATTTTTTCTGGGATTAATCATTTCATTTGAAAATTTATTTCCTTATATAAATAAAAATTGTAATTAAAAATGCAAGTATTCTATTTTTTGTGGGAAAATAATGCTTTCAATTAAAAATAGAAGAATTTGGTTAAAAGGTATTTATTTTTCGTTGAAAATTCATATTTCTGTGTTAAAAAATAATCTTTTTTGTAGAAATGGCATTTTTTGCTTAAGAATAATAACTGTTTTGTTAAAAATTAATCTCTTTTTGTTAAGGATTCAAATGCTTTTTTGAAAAGAAAATGTATTTTAGGGTGAAAATTGGTATTATTTGGTAGAACTTTAATTTAACTTTTTTGTTCTAAATTAATTTTTTTTATTAAAAATTAATTTTTTAATCTAAATGTGCACCTATTTCATTTTTAGTGGGAAATTGATACTTTATGAGTTGAAAATCCAAATACTGGACAAAAAATTCATGCCTTTTTGATAAAAGTTCATCCCTTGGGTTCGAAAATTAATCTTCTTTTTTGAAAGTTCATCTTTTTGGTTCAGAATCCATCCATTTAGTTAAAAGTTCGTCTTTTTTGGTTTAACTGGTTTAAAATACAAATTTTTCCGATAGAAATTATTTTTTTAACCAAAAATTTGTCGTTTCCATTTTTCATGCAAAAGATGTCTTTTTTAGTTGAAGACCCAACCAATTTAATGATAATTTTTTATCGAGCACTATTTGCACAGCTGGCCAGAGCAAACTTGAAAATCACGGAAAAGTCCAGGATTTTTATTAGTCAGGGAAAGTCAAGGATTTTGAAAATAAAATTGAAAAGCACTTCTGTTTTCTGAAAAATTCATCTTTTTGGTGAGAAAATTTATCTTTTTTGGTTGTATGTTTATATAGTTATTAAAAAATTTACCTATCTTGTTACTAATTCCACGCTTTTACTTTTATACTTTGAATAGATTCTTAAAATTTATACCATTTCATCAATTCGAGACATTTTTATATTTAGATATCTCTCAGAATCACTAGGAAAACTTTGGTTGACAATTTTTCTTCCGGGTGTTAGTAGAAAAACAAAGCTGTGTTCTCGATTCCGACAGTTTGTTCTGGCTGATAAGATTTTTCACTGCATTTACCGCGTGGGCGACTCGCTTTGAAATATTTTCCCATTCTGAACATTTTTACGGATATATAAAGCAGTAGAAATAATCCAGATTTATCAGTTATCTTTTACGAAATCTAATAAGGAAAAATGAAAAACCTTCTAACTCTGCTTCTGGCCTTCGTGGTTTTCATTAATTTTTATGGTAAGTTTGCTCACTATAATACAAATGTTGGAAGGGGTTTGGAGGGGGATGGTGTGGAAACGATAAACTGAGACGAAGGTTACACAAGGATTGTAAGAAAAGAAGACAAAGGAGAGGATTGAGGAAAAGGAGTGATGGGATAGAAAGAGATAGAATAGCGGAAAGGGAAGTGAAAAAGTTAAAGGGGTATGATGGAAAATGATGATAGGTGAAAATAATTATGGTGGCAAGGTTATTTTTTATAAAAAAGCATGGTTATTTTTAATAAATAAAGTTTTAGACTTTTGAGAAATCATTATTTTGTCAATTGTTTTTGTTAGTGAATTTTTTTTACTGCCCATTTTCTCAAATTTTTTTATAAATAGTTGAATTTTAATAAATTATGGCTTAGTTTTTTCAAGAATACATTCCTCAGAATTCCCTTGGTTTGACTTTTGCAAATAAGTAAAGAATCTTCAAATATATTTATTTGAACAAAATGTGGCCTTTCAAAAATTCTTTCAACGATTTTAGCTATAGAAAAATTTACTGTCAAAGCTGAAAACATTAGAGTAGAAAAGAATGTATTCTAAAAAATAATGTACGAGGTGTGTTCAAAAAATAAGGTGACTTTATGGTTTTCTCAAAAAATATTCATTTATTCCTCAATATTTATGTTGTCCCCTTCAAAGTAATCCCCCTCAGATATAATACACTTGTGCCAACGCTTTTTCCAATCATCAAAGCACTTCTGATAATCATTTTTCGGTATAGCCTTGAGTTCTTTCAGCGATGCAGTTTTTATCTTCACAATCGTTGAAAATCGATGACCTTTCATGGATCTCTTCAGTTTTGGGAAAAGAAAAAAGTCATTGCGGGCCAAATCCGGTGAATATGGATGTTAAGGCATGACTGTGGTGCTGTTTTTGGTCAGAAAATCTTTCACAAGCAACGATGAATGAGCAGGTGCATTATCGTGATGCAAAAGCCACGAACTGTTTTTCCAAAGTTCCGGACGTTTTTTGCGTATCGCCTCTCGCAAACGGCACATAACTTGAAGGTAATACTCCTTATTGACCGTACGCCCTTGTGGCAAGAATTCTTGATGCACTACGCCACAGTAATCAAATAAGACAGTGAGCAAAACCTTCACATTTGACCGAACTTGACGTGCTTTTTTTGGTCTTGGAGACTCAGGATGCTTCCACTGAGACGATTGGGGTTTAGTTTCGACGTCATAACCATATACCCACGATTCATCCCCGGTTATAACCCTTTTGAGAAAATCAGGATCATTATTTACTTCATTCAACATCTCCTGAGCGATGGTCATGCGATGGATCTTTTGATCAAAATTAAGCAGTTTTGGAACCAATTTTGCTAACACACGTCTCATGCCCAAAACATCTGAAAAGATTGCATGGCATGAGCCAAACGATATGCCAACATCTTCAGCAACTTCTCTGATGGTAATTCCGCGATTTTTCAACACCATTTCTTCCACTGCTTGAACGTTTTCATCTGTTGTTGACGTGCTGGGATGTCCAGGGCGAGGTTCGTCTTCGACATCCTCTCGGCCTTCTTGGAAAAGCGATACCACTTATACACATTTTTCTTACTCAGAGTAGACTCACCGTATGCAACTGTCAACATTTCAAGAGTTTTAGAGCACTGGATTCCATTTTTCACACAAAATTTAATGCAAACTCTTTGCTCCATTTTTTTCGAAAGAAGAAAATCGCTGAGCACACCAAACCCTTCTAACCTTTTACGCCTCTGCCAGAAAAACAACACGAGCTATATAGTCAAAACTGTAAATATATGATCGTGAAGAGTGTACCAACACAACAAAACAAAAAATTTAAAACTTGCATGTACGTAGCCCGCGAAAATTGAAAAGTCACCTTACTTTTTGAACACACCTCGTATAAATATTGATTAAACTTTGAACATTTTTTTTAAATTGGTAAAAAGTAATGGGAAGAAAAAAATTAATTACAAAATGCATTTTAAAAATAAATGTCTTTTGTATGTTTTCAAATTCTTCTAGTAAAAATAATGTATTTTATTCGATCTAATCTTATTTTTTTGTCCAACTACCTTGAGTAATTTAGTTTAAAAAGGTTGTTGATCACTTTTTTTTCTAATTCATAGTTTTTTAGTCTTATTTCTCAATTATAAACAAATTGACAAATGTCTCATAATTTCGGTCAGGTGTCCGTCTGTCTGTCGTAGATTTTTCTTATGTGAAGTGTGGAGTGGAGGGAAGTGAATGGGTTGATGGTGGTTAGCGGTAGAGGAAGGAAAGGAGAAAAGAGGTGACAGAAAAGGAAGGGAGGGGAGAATCTTCTGGGGTTGAAAATTCAACTTCTTGGTCTAATGTGTAACTGCTCTCTGAAACCTTCAATTTCTTGGATCAACATTGTACTATTTTATTAAAAATCTATTACGTTTTTGTTCAAAATTTATTATTTTGTTTTCAAAATTTAAGTATTTTATATTTGGTTTATTTAATAAAATTCTTATTTTTTGTAGAAATTATTCTTTTTGAATGTAAATTCAACTGCTTCGTAGTAATTGAAGCTAATTTGTTAAAAATTCATTAAATCAGTTGAAGATTCATTTGTTAGGTCGAAAATTATCGCAGAAAATTCAACTACTTTGTTAAAAATGCAACTATTTTGAAAAGAAATTAATAAGTTTGTTAAAAATGTAATTGTTTAGTTGAAAATTATTATTTTTATTAGAAGATTCGTACTTTTGGATTGAAAATTGTGTTTTGGTAGAAATCTTTTATGTTAAAAAAATTCTACAATTTTTTTGAAAATTCACCTTTTTAGAGTAAAAGTTCAACTTTTTGGTTGAAAATAACTGTTTTCCAAAAAGTTCATCTTTTTGACATCAAGATTCGACTATTGGGTTGAAAATGCAACTTTTGTGGTTAAATTCAATTGTTTTGTTTGAAAATTCGCCTCTGAAGTTTGAAATTTGAACTATTTTGTTAAAAATGCGTCCGTTTTTCTTGAAGTTTCATGTATTCGATTGTAAATGCAATTGTTTGGTCTGAAATTAATGTTTTTGTTCTTAAAAAATTCAACTATTTGGTTAAAAAATAAATTTTTTCGTTAAAAATTCATCTCTTCTGACAGAAATTGTACCTCGCTTAATTAAAAAAAAAAAGCTTAAAATAAAGAAAAATAGACCTGACAGTTGCATTTACGAAAAAAGCAACAACAAAACAGTTGAAATGTCAGGCAAAAAAGGATGACTTGATCTCAAATAGCTTAATATTTAAAAAAAGAATATTAAAAAAATTTGTTTAATATTTAATAATATTCATTAACAAAGATGAATTCTTAAAGAAAAATTTAATAGTTGATATTTCAACCAATGAGTATTTTAATTTTAAATCTAATCCTGAACTAAAACAAAATAATTTTTAACAAAAAAAGATACGATTTCATTCAAAAGAAATAAATTTTCTAACAAAAACAAAAATTTATATCCACAGTTGAATTTTTAACCTAAAGATATGAATATTTAACAAAACATTTAATCTTCAAGCTAATTCTTGAATTTTTTACCCGGCCGTTGAGTTTGTAAACTAAAATACATAATTTTTATAAACAAGTCAAATTTTAATTGCAAAAGCATGAGTTTTCGACGAAAAAGTTTATCCAA
This sequence comes from Belonocnema kinseyi, assembly GCF_010883055.1. Lineage (NCBI taxonomy): Eukaryota > Metazoa > Arthropoda > Insecta > Hymenoptera > Cynipidae > Belonocnema > Belonocnema kinseyi. Next base: position 79,171,053 of record NC_046660.1, on the reverse strand, counting down.
AGCCAAATAGTTCAATTTTAAGCTAAAAAGAATCAATTTTTAACAGGATGTGCGATGGTAAATCTGAAGTTTAAAACATTAATTCTTAAGGTAAATGTTCTGCCAATGAAGATGAATGTACAAGAAAATATTTAAATTTCAAAGCAAGTAATTGAATTTTTAGGTCCACATCATGTCACATGCGGCAAGTCAAACCTGCGGCATGTCACATCTGCGGCTTGTCATATTTGTGACATGTCACATTTGTGGAATGTCACATCTACGGGATGTCTCATCTGCGGCATGTCACAATCGCGGTATCTCTACCTAGCGGCTTCTCTCCCGCGCAGAATTTTTCATGGTGAAATCGAAATTTTTTATTTATGTGGCCAGTTACAGGGGTACCTTCCCGACCCCACGAGACGTTAGAAAAGGAGTAGGGATCTGACCTTACATTAGTTCTGTGACCAGTCACATGAGTGCGGTTATAGATACCACAAAAATGTCAATTTTACTGTGAGAAATTCTGCACAGGAGACAATCCGATAGATAGAGATGCAGCATTTGTGATATGCCGCAGATATTGTATGGCGCAGAAGTGACATACCGCAGGTGTAACTTGCCGCAAGGGGATTTGCTTATTCTGACATGATATGTCCCCAAATTTTCATCCAAAAATCATCAATTTTGAGCCAATGAGGAAATAGTTAAATTTTCGTTTAAAAGTTTAATTTTCAATAAAAAAAGAACAAAGAAAATGATCTAGATACATTTTATAGCATGGCATGAGCCAACCGATATGCCAACATCTTCAGAAACTTCTCTGATGGTAACCCCCTGCGCCCTCATCACATATCTTCACAAAACCTGTCCCCCCCCCCCCCCCTCAACTGACAGTTTGACATAGTTTTTGAACAGCTTGTCAAATATTACTATTTTACTGTTGTGAATTGGATATTAGTTCACTGGGAGTTCACGAATATTTTTTTTACTAGTAATGTCTATGCTACTACCGAAGGAGCATATCTATTTGCGAAGGGAACCTTTATGGATGCATTGGAAAAACTCTCTAATGACCTCGCTTCTACGTCTAGGAATGATTCCACTCCACAAATAGCCGGATTATCATATCGATGAAGGACAAAGAGTGAATCGCCAAAATTCTCTGGGATTGCACGTAGTGGGACAAATTTTAAAGATTTGTTTACATCTTTGGTTCAATCAAATCCTGGAGTCCGTTAGTGAAGAAGCTTCATGAGTTTATATCCAGTCTTACAGATGAAACAGCTCAACTTCTTTATCGAATTCTGCTAACTCAAGGCAATTGTCAACGTTGCTGGGATCTAATTTCGGAGCGCTTGAGAATAAAGAAGTTCTTAATAACTCTCATCTAGCTGAGGTTTTTTCTGTTCAGCTAATAAAAGTCGAGTCTTCCAATACTTTGAAGGAAGTTTATAAAGCAACAGTTTATCTCATCGAAGCTTTATCTGCATTGGAAGAATCGGTCTACAAATTTTCATTATAGCTAGTATAATATTTATGTAGAGAAATTCGATCGTCAGTCTCGCCGCGACTAGGAAACTATTCTTGGAAATTCTACGAATCCTCCAACGTTTGACTAATAAAAAACATTCGTACAAACAAGATTTCAGACCTTGCAAGTGTTAGTTTATACTCAAAATCAGGCTAATTAGACCTCGTCTAAAATATCTTTCCAGTCTCAATTTCAATAGAAAAGGTTTGGAAAGTCCACGAAGTCGTCGATTTCTACAACAGCCAAAGTCAACGCAATCGTAGAGCAGCCAGTAAAGTCTGTAGCACAAAAAAGAGTTTAATTTTCCAAGAAAATAGTGTACCAATTGTCTAGAGTCTTGTTCATTTCAAAATTGTACTTCTTAGAATTTGCATCAAGTTTGTCAGGCCAAGCATCGTACGGTGCTTCATAACCAATCTTCAATCTTAGGAAAGTCTTCTCCGACGATGCCAACGACATCTTTACATGACTCATCAAGTGCAATTAACTCATGCTGTTTCGGAAATGCATATTTCTCAGGAGACATAACTATTGATTTTCGTGTTAACAGCAATGGTCAACGTTATCATGATCAATGTCATCATCTAGCCGTACAAGGTGTGCTTGAGCATTTATCGATCAAGGCTCCGAGGTTTCTATAATCTCTGGGTCTGTAATTGAATGAGGCTGGGGTTAAACAAAATAGGGTGTTTTAGAATAAAGTGACTGTATTTAATCAAACTTGAAAAAAAAATCATAACGAAGATTACCTTATAAGTCGCGGGGCCAGAGCTATACTGGCAAAAGCCGATTGCGCCGCCCCTCTTAAAACATTGCCCCCGATAGCTCCGCGTTCTGCATCTTTGAAACACCGCTCTTTTTTCCTCGCAGGCTTTTGGGCCGGATTCTGACCTTTGTCAGACGGTTTCTTGACCTATTATTATGACGCGTGTTCGCAGAATATCAAAAAATTTCTTTCGCTGCCACGGCTGTATCTCTTTTTAGTCATTGTCGGATTTTTCCCAAGGTTCGATTACACTTTATCTCCGCGCTTGTTTAAAATTCGTAATTCGATTCGCACTAGTCGGTCACCAGTTGTTTTTTTAGTTACTATTTTTATTATAACCTATATTCTACAAAAAGAACACCGTATCCTTACTTTCTTATAATTACAAATGACTCAGATATCAAATTATTATTTACGCATGCTACAGAATCCCCTGCTCAAAGTCTACAATTCCCTTGTACCAGAGGATCTATGGTTCTCTTAAAAGTAGAAAAAGTAAGTCGGGAACATCTCGTGGATCAGTCAACGTCGCTGTCTCACTAAGGTTAGAGTCGACCTTTAAATTTTAACTTTGGGCTCTTGTTCTTCGAAAGTTGATTTCTAAACTCCCAGAGCATCAAATTAGTTTTGAGGAATGGTCTCATCTCACTTGTCTTCAATTAGCAGATCTGAACTTCAGTGGAACTGCTACAATTTACCTTGCATTAGGAGTGGATGTCTATCCGTTATTAATCGAACAAGATCTTCGAGAAGGTTCCCCGGGAACTCCTGCAGCTCTAAATTTCTTTTTCGGTGAGATTCTCTGTGGACCTAAAGGGAATAACTCATCTTTGCATTCATATACAGTTAATATGTTTCATTATTCTAAGAGTGACAAACTTTTCTTTAACGTTCCAAAATTTGGAGAGGATTTACAAGTCGTGCCTCCTAAACCTTTCCGGACAGGTGAAGAAGAAGAGTGTGAACAAAATTTGCAAAAAACTTACTCTAGGACTAATGATAAGAGATACGCCGTGCGTATTTCAAATTAATGGAATAATACCATAAACGTCACCATATGAAGTTCGCCAACATCCCTGCAGATCCATTGAGTATCTCGTAGTCATTTTTCTTTCCGCATCTTGGAGTTTGGCGTGAATCTAGTTCATCCATAAAACTGAGAATAGTTTTTAATCACTTCATCGTCTCTTCTGCAGATTCCACAAAAATAATGTATCAACAGATCATCGTCCAAGAAGATCATCAGAGTCTCCAATTTATTCTGTGGCGCTAAGTTTTTAGGACAAATAAATAACCTATTATTTTTAGAAATATTTTCTACAATTTCAATGCTCCAGTATTTTATATTACAATTTGTAATGTAATTTGGGCTCCTATAGCTTTCAGAACACGAAATTGTAAAAGATTGTTATTTCTTGCAACACTTCTACTTGTTTAATAAATTTCATACAAAATAAAGTTAGCCTAATTCTTAACGGTAACGAAAAGATAGCCTATTCTTCATAGAACCCATCGATATTGTCTGAATTGTGTTTGATTTCTAGCCTATCGCACGGTTCAATAGCTTGGTCTTCATAAAGGGGATCGATTTCCCTTGGATGCTTAAGTCATAAAAAATGGAATCTGTGTCGATGATGTCTTGTCAGGAGGGGAAAACTTAAGAAATGTTATTGAATTACACAATATAATACGTGGTCTCTTTACGCCGGGTGGCTTATCGCTCAAAAAGTGGAATTCGAACAGTCATGAGATAATGCAGCGCATTCCGGAAGATCGCATTGTCATCTGCCAGACAGCCCAAGTATTTGATTCTGGAGTATGGTTAGTCGCAAAGATCTTCATTGGATTTCAGCTTTACCTACAAGATGGATTAGATACTATACGTTGCGAATCGGGTCTCTGCAATTTAAACGACCGCTCTTTCATCAATTTGGGATCATATTCCGAGTGCAGAAAATTCAGCTCACTGTGCTTCTCGCGGGATGTCAGCATCTGAACTTTCACAGTTTTTACTCTGCTGAAATAGTCCTCCGTGCCCTAAAAGACCAGAAATTTGGTCATCATCTCCACTTGATTCTCTAGAGAACATAGCGACCAAGGAAGAACGGCGAATTTGGTCAACATTGCAGTTTGTGTTAATGAACCGTGTCAGCTTCTGAATCGTTATTCATCTTTGGACAAACGGCTACGAGTCACTGCTTGGTGTCTGCAATTCCGAAATGCTTTCAAATGTCGTTCTATTATCATCTCTCCGACTTTAGTTTCATCCAATCTTCGAACTGCTATTTTATTCTGGATATAGCAAGAAAAAATATCTATTTTTCTAAGGAAATCATCGCTCTTAAAAATAAAATGCAGATTTATAAGAGTAGCACTTTGATAAAGTTGACTTCATTTTTCGATGGTCAACGTCTTTATGTTGGAGGTCGCTTAAAGAACTCTCTTCTAACCTATGATGAGAAGCATCCCCCGATTCTACCTCCAGAGTTTATTATTACAACTCTCATGGGTGTACGACTAACTCTTGGAACGTTACGACGATCTTTTTGGATTCTTTGAGGTCGCAGTTTGGTCCGAGCATTGATTCATCGGTGTATTCTATGCGTCAGAACCAGAGATTCAATCCTCCTCCAGAACTTCACTTCGGAGGTTTATGGGAAGGGGCAGTTGAATCGACGAAATTCTAACTACGTCGAGTCATTGGAAACTCTACATTGACATTTAAAGTAATGACGACTAGGCCTCTAGTCTAATTAATTTAATTTAATTAATAATTCTAGGCCTCTCAGAGCTCAGTCATATAATCCAACGGATATTTTTGCCTTCACGTCAGGACATTCTCATATTGGAGATCCGCTCAATGCGGTGCAAAAAACATCGCTTGCGCACGTTCTTCAAAATTCATTGACTCACTGGCAACTGATCCAGCAAATGGTTGATCATTTTTGGAAGCGTTGGTCAGCAGAGTCTGTAAAAGAACTTTAACCTCGATCCAATTGGACTACTTTATCGCCATCCATACAGTTTGATGATTTATTTCTCATTCGACATAAGAAACCTTCCTCTTAGTCAATGGCCTATTGGTCATGTTCTACAGCTTCATCATCGCATGGGTGACCTTCTTCGGGTTGTCACTCTCAACACAAGGACTAGCACACTTGATCGATCTAATGTTAAATTATGTGTTTTTGCATGCCAATCTTAAGTGCAATCATCGTGAGTCTATTTCGTCTGGAATAAAATTGGACGGAATGTTGAGAATTGGACATTAGTTCATTGTTTTATAAAGCTTTTAAATTGAAATCTTATTTCTATCTTCTTTGCGTTCTTCATTACATTTATATTTCTGCGACTTGTCCTTATATTTGATTTTATTATTGACTGACGTCAAACTTTATGTATAAGCCGGTCTTATCGTTTGTGTCTCTCTCTCTCTCTTTCACACATTGTATTGTTGCTCTGTTTCCGAGTTTTCTTTTCTTGTCTCGACAGTCCGCGTTCGCCAAGCAACATGTTCTGTTAATTTTATGAGATTTTAAATACAAAGTTTTAGTTTATTTCTTATATAGACCGCGCTTTTCGGCGTCATTTTCGTTAATTAAAGTGCTATGGTTTTTATTGACTTGATCTAAACATGCATGTCTCACTACCAGAACTAAACAGTTTTTTTTCTTGTTCAAAACATATACCACTGCGCTGGGTCGCTTTTTGGGTGACTCCCCCGTTTCCATCCTCCTTAATCTACCGGGATCATAGAGTTTATGTGGAAAAACGAAGTAAGGTATGTATAGAAGGGATACATTTCAACGTGAGTTCCGCTAGCCCCTCCACAATGGAATTTCAGTATTTTTTGCGTCATAATTGTGGGAATTTTTTCAGGCAACGATGCCGATTTTTGGGCTCTTTTAGTTATCTCAAAAAAGCGACTTTGGGGTGGAGGCGCTGGCCGCTAGCACCTCCAGTATAGAAAATTAAAAAAATTGAAAAATCAACAGCGCCAGAATTTTGGGTTTTTTTCTTCTCTTGAATAATGCAAAAATTAAATTTAAAAAACAACCCCTATATCTTAAAAACTACCCTTTAAATTAAATATGCACCTAAACTAAATGTAAGTATATCAGAATTTTGGGCTTTTTTGTGCTCTTCTTGGACACTAATCCTGATTTTTGGGCTCTCTTATTTTTCTCAAAAAGTCGGACTTTTAGGTGGAGGTGTTGACCGCTAGCACCTCCAGTACAAAAAATTAAAAAAATTGAAAAAATGAACAGCGCTATAATTTTTGCTTTTTTTGGGCTCATCAAAAATTCAAAAATTAAATTTGACAAATAACCCCTGCCTTCTAAAAATTACCTTCAAAATTAAATATGCACCTAAAGTAAATATAAGCATAAACGGACTTTTCGATTGGAGGTGCTGTCCGCCAACACCTCCACTACAGCAAATTAAAAAAATTTTAAATCAACAGCATAAGAATTTCGGGCTTTTTGGACTTTTAAAAACTGCAAACAAAATTTTTTAAAACAACCTCTGTCCCCCCAAAATTACTCTTAAAATAATTTACGAACCCAGCCTAAATGTAAGAAAATCCGAATTTCATGCTATTTTTGGCTTCCTCAAAATGATGGCAAATTATTTCAAAGAATCAACCCAAACCCTTAAAAAACATAGAAAGAAATACCTAAAGCCGAGCAGTTTTTGGTTA
>NC_046660.1:79133336-79163972 GCF_010883055.1 Belonocnema kinseyi | reverse complement strand
ATATATATTTGGTTTTGTTTAATATTTTTATTTTCAGTTAGAAGCAGTTGCTAGTTTTATAAGGTGTTTTCGGAATATATCATTGATTATTTTTGTTTAGAACAAAATTAGCTCAAACCTGCGGTATAAGTTCTTACATTTAGGCTGGGTGGGTAAGTTATTTTAGGGGAAATTTTGGGGAGACAGTGATTGTTAAAAAAAAATATTTTTTTGCAGTTTTTGAAAGCTCAAAAAGCCCAAAATTCTTACGCTGTTGATTTATTTTTTTTTTTAATTTGCTGTAGTGTAGGTACTGGCGCACAGCACCTCCAACCGAAAAGTCCGTTTTTTTTTTTTAAATAAAAGAGCCTAAAAACGGATTTGGTGCCCAAGACGAGCCCAAAAAAGCCCAAATTCTAAAATACTTACATCTAGTTCAGGTGCATATTTAATTTTAAGGGTAGCTTTTAGAAGGTAGGGTTTTTTCAAATTTAATTGTTGAATTTTTAAAGAGCACGAAAGAAGCCCAAAATTATGGCACTGTTTATTTTTTCAATTTATCAAATTTACTTTACTAGAGGTGCCAGCGGTCAGCACCTCCACCTAAAAGTTCGGTTTTTTTAGAAAAATAAGAGAGCCCAAAAATTGGTATTGGCGTCCAAGAAGAACCCAAAAAAGCCCAAAATTCTGATATAATCATATTTAGTTTAGGTGCATATTTAATTTTAAGAGTAGTTTTTATGAGGTAGGGGTTGTTTTTTAAAGTTTAATTTTTGCATTTTTAAGAGCCCAAAAAAGGCCAAAATTCTGGCGATGTTGATTTTTTAAATTTTTTCACATTTTCTGTACTGGAGATGCCAGCGGCCACCACCAATCTAGAATTCTCATATTGCTTATTTAAACGGCACGTACGTTCCGCAAGATCGCTTTGAAACGTTTTCCTGATCAATCTCTAGCAGTCACCCTAGGCGGAGAGCTCATAAATGTCATCATAAGTTACAACTTACAGAAAATTGCCGCTGTAGGTCACATTCACACATGCCCACACTTGTCAAACATTATTTCATTAACACCACATTTCTTAAGGACCCACTTATTGTTAACTTTATTCATTAGTGCATGAACCGCATATATTTCGCAGCAATGTCATGTCAACCATGTTTTCTTTACTCCTATCCTTTTTTTAATATGTCCAGATTTAATTATCAACTTGCTCTATCCTATCCTTCTCCAAGGCAATGTTGAGTAGTGTTTTTTATCGCGCTTTACAAACTAACTAATTTTCGTATCTTTTTACATTGTTGACACTTTCAAAATTTAAAGAATTCCAAATAAAAAGGTTTTACCTCCAGTGCTCCGATTTATAATTACTCAAAGTTTAGTTATGAGATTTATTTAGAATGTTTTTGGGGTTTTCGGTAGAATATACTGGAAAAGGCTTACACTTCTTTATGATAGATTTTTCATATTTTTGAAATCACAAGTATTCATTTTGATTTTACAGAATTAAATGCTATGAGGCGGCGCGCTGAACAGCCCGTTGCACGGCGCGTAGGACCACCTCGACCAGCTTCTCATTATTTCATGTACGATGGTAGACCGGTCGTTGTGACATTTAATGTACAGCATACAGCAGTCCGCGTTGCGTTTATAGAAGGCAATGAGGAACTGCCTCATGGACCCTTAGATAGCCGCGTTCAAAAATACTTGGAATTTGTAGACGGCATATATTTTGTTGTGACAACAATAACTGATCATGGCAATGAGTATACTGTAAGACTTGACAATGCAGAAGAATATAATGGGGCAGGATGTAAGTATTCCCGTAGCGGAAAACAGGGCCCAATTTTGGCTTAATATGGACTTTATCTGGACAAACCTTTTGTTTGGTCAGTGTAAATAGATCATTTTGCCCTTCTCCCTCACTAAAAATAAATAGCGTTGCATATAAATATTTGAAAAATTTTGTGGTTGAAATGACGGGCCTCGGATTTGTTTAATAAATTCAAAATAGTCCCAATGGTAACATATATTTTGTAAAATAGTATCAATGTATGGGGTACTGTATCTTTTAAAAAAAAGTTAATTTTTACTAACGAATGCTGATTTAATCGAATGATTTCGAGCCCACAAATTTTGGTAAAAAATTCCCAAATTTGTATTAAAGGTGGAAAGGTCAAAGAACACTTCATCAAACATGATAAGTAATTAACAAATTGTGAAAAACAACATCTTTTAAGGCAATTGTTGAATAACGAATTTATAAAAACTGACACTCAACCATCAGCGCCATATGGCAGCATCGATATTGAGGACCAACCAATTTTGGCGCTATTTAAAAAAATCGTCAGATAGCGCTGATGAGAAAGTATTTGGTTCGTTTACATTTATCATTTGTGGATGGTGTTTTTTTGTTGTGACTTATTAATTATTTAATACGTTTGCGAAAGTATTTTTTGTACTTTTCCCCTCGATATGAATTTGCGCAAAAACAGCATTAGAGTTCGAGGCCTCAATCCTAAAATTCTTATTTGAAATTCAAAATTTCAAAATTTCTTTAGATAACTTGTTTGTGTATTTGCATTCTCGTGCGGCATTCGGCTCTGACTCTGGGCATCGAATAACCGAAAAAGGCAGAGCTTGGCCAGTATTATTAACCAAATATTCGCTGCCCTGATTATGCAAAAATTAAGGCATGTTTTAAACTTTGCCATTTTAAACAAATTAATAATACAAAAAAATAAAAACTTAATTTTATATCAGTGATATTCATAAAGCCACCACAAACTGCGACTAAACCGCGCATGTAAGAGAAAAATAGCGCAAAGTTGATTCTGAATTTCTGAATGCAACATTTGCTTTCCCTAGGCAGAAAATATAAAGACTTGTAGCTAAATTATGTAAAACTTGAGTTGCAAAATCTAGAAGGAGTAGTATCGCGTATGTTCAGTACTCTAAAATATTATAAATCCTATGAAATTACTTAAAATCTTTTGAAATTAAGAAAATTTTTTAGAACCATATGAGTTAAACGACCCAGTAGTAATCAATCGTCTTGCTTTTTATTTGATTCCGATTAATGTAATTTCTATTTGATATTATAAAATACTTTAAATGAGTGGGTTTTATCATTAAATGTCACTTTGAACATATTTTTTCAATAATACTGCATGTCCAGGAGTGAATGTTTAACCTTATATAATAACTTTTATCAATATTAAATTCAAATTTGTACCAATTTCTTTCGACATCTAATGGCTTAAATTGTTAATCATTGTTTTTTTCTCTCGAATGCAAGTACAATATTAATGTTTTATACTTTCTTTATTACCTTATTTAGAGACATTACTTATCAAAAATATCTGTTAGGATTCAGTTATGTTTCAATAGAATTCATGCATCCTGATGGGGTCCAGCGTTGCAGGACGAAAGCTAGTTAATAAGTTGGAATTTTTACGACTAGTAGATCAAAAACTCTCAGAAAATCGACCTTTTTAATTTGAATGTTAAATTATGTTCAAATCTTCGATGCTCTAAAAACTCTCTTCATTATCTTATTCTTTAGGAAATCTTTAAAATTCATAGAAATAATATAAAATACTCAAAATTTGTCTATATTTATTATAACTCGTTATAATTCTCTTAAAATCACTGGGTCCGAATTCTTTAAAATTTGTAATATTCTCTGAAGTTCCTTGTAAACATTCATAAATACCCTAAAACCTTTAATATCCTATGAAATATTTCAAAACCCTCATGAAGCTTAGGAAATTCTTAGCAATTTCATAAATTTCGTTTAATCTCTGAAAAGCCGAAGACATTTTTGAAATATTATTGTCTGCCATGTATAATTATTGTGCAATTCCTTATACTAATGAATGCTAGCATTAGTTAAAGTTAAATTTGTAAAATTGTATATACAGTAATTGGTCAGTTTAGTTATTCATACCTTACTATGTGTATACAATTTTACGAAGTCCACCCCCCTGAGTCACTTCCTTGGATACAAGCTGTAGAATTAAGGATGCGCTGCTTTTCGGCACATTTCAACCTCTGTTTGTTTAGTGTTCTATTTTAATATTGCTTTTAAACCTCTTTTTTGATTGCAAATATATTTTTTTTTGCAAAGTTCCAATGCTATATGAACAACCACGTTCGCACGGAGAACTTTTGGGCAGAGACGTTACTATATGTTATGATCATCATCTTCAAAGGGAGACCATTAGATTTACAGATAGGAATATACGTCCATCTGAGGAAGAACGCCCGTTACTTAAAATACAACGTAAAGTGACGTTTTATGGTCTTAGACCTGTGTGGTACTTCGAATTAAGGACAGGGCGTCACATTATGGGAATCGATTTCGTGTAAATAATATTACCATCGCATATATGAAGAATAATCAATAAATAAACGATGCAAAACTCTGAGGCTAATCTAATTTTTTTCTGATTTTTACCTATTCCCAATAAGAAACATAATTATCTACAAATTAATCTTAATAATGTCTTTAATTTTGTCTGGTTTATTTAGTCACTTAGGTAAACAAATAGTGCATGCATCTGGACTAGAACTTCTGGTAGAGCCAATTCATGCCAACGAACACTACCATTAAAAATTAGGCGTTTACTTACGAAAGTTAGCTTGAAAATGACATGACTTCGAAAATAACTGACTTTGCAAACAATTTAACAACTCAACAAAAAAAAAGGCTAGCGTAATACAAAAATAGTCATATGAAGTAAAAAAGGTCCCCCCTCTTTCTGGGACTTGCTTTCTAACCAAAAAGTATGTCTCAAAATATCGCGATTTTCACAAAAAACAAGACTATCGCATCCTTCTGGGTGATTGAAAATAATTACAGGGCCTATCCATTACAGTTTGCAGTTTGAATTTCTTTAATATCTTTATCAGAACAGAAGATAATATAGTTGTACATTTTTGTACTTTTAAGCGACAATTTCTATCATATCTCAAATTTCTCAACTGTAATTTGTTTACAACAGTTTTCCTCATGCTCATTAATTTTTTCAAATTCTTCCCATTGCTCCTTGTATGAGAAATTAGATTCTAAACTTGTCTGTTCCTAAATGTACTTTTAGCTTTCATATGGCTATTTTTTTATTGCCCTAGCATTTTTTTGGTTGAGTTCCTAATTTTCAAAGGCAGATGCCTACCATTTTTTCGCAGATAGTAGTTTTCGAAAATCCTCGCAGCTCATTTTCTTTCCTTTCCAGTGATCGTATCACAATCCAGCTTCTCCACTAAAACTTTGTAAGGTGTGGCAATTTGAAAAGTTTTCCGATTTGTCCATGAAATCGTGAATGTTCATTTTCAACATGTTCGCTGGATGCAATTTGAATAATGAATGGGCTGGTAAGTTTTCATCCGAGAATTTGCGTTCTAGTGCAGCGATCAAAGAATCCAAGTATGGAATTAATAGCGATCTCTTCAAAAACTCAGCTTCATTCGATGAAGCATGGTTTGAGCGATATGTTTGACTTTTCAATGTTCTAGGTCTTCGGAGTTCCAATTTGCTTTCTTCCACAATCAACTTGAGATTATCAAAAAGTTCTACGATTTTGAAATCCACATCTTTTTTATGATCTTTCGCCAATTGAATGATTTTCTGGACGTGTTTCGTGCGCGCAATGAAAGCTTAAGAAAAAAGGCCCAAATTTTTCAATTCTGAATATCTTCTAAGTTTTTTGATTGAAAATGAAATTACATAAGGTTTTTTTTCAAAATCAAAAAGGAAGGGTACTAGAATTTTCATAAAAATTACTAAAAGTATCTGAAAGTCTTCAGACGATTGGAGATGGAATTGTTCTGAACTGACTGTACGAAATTTTTTAATACAATTATAGTACTTTGGCTTGTATGATTTTATTTTAAAATTTGGTCAAATAATGTATGAAAATCTTATAAACAATGATTTGTGATTTGCGACCTCTGTCATAAGGACGCGTACTACAATGCTTTAAGTATTGGGACGAGCACTCCATGTAATATATCCTTTAGTATCGAATAATCACCGTTCGATTCCAGCGGAAGGAAATATATTAATAGTGATATATTTTTCCTAAATATTGATAATTTAATTACCAATTCTTACCAACCGATAAGATACTGGTATAAATATTTTCCCGTGACATACATTAATTTATCAAAACCAAATTTTGACAGTTAGTAGAAAACATTCGAATTTCTTTAAAAGAATTCAAAAAATAAGACCAGCGGTCATCTAGGGGGGGGGGGGGAGCAGCGACCCTGCCTGTCCCTTCATGCTTTAGGACTTTGTTTAAATAAAGTCTAATATCTCCCTTTAAAATAACTACACGAACATAATACAATCTTTACTGGTTCTTAAATTGGAGAATTTACCGCTCACTAGGAGGATCTAGCGAAAACATGTAAGTGGCCGCGAAATTTGAACTCAAATTAAGTAAAGGTAGGTAGAAGGTTAGTTTTAATGATGGATTACACAGGCCGATAAAGTTTGACAAAAGTCAAAAGCCAGAAAGCAGGCCAAACATTTCCGAAGGATTTTGATACGCTGAATCCGAATCCGAACTCAGAATTGCTCTTGTACGTCAGGTTTTCAAGATATCCTAACCCAAATGTGCAAAAAACGCGTTTTTAGCTGTTTTTAAGGTTATGTAACTGTACAAGAAAAATGTCTACCACAAAGCTTATATGGAATTTGAAGGACTAATCTTCCCCTTTTAAACCTATTTGGATTTATTAGGATATCTTTATTTTTTACCAAAATATTGTAATTTGAAATTTTTTATTTTAGCGTTTTGACCCATTAACGCTGAGGTGTTCAGATTTATACAACGCATTCTCTATTGCTGAGGGTATGATATTTTTTCTTTAAAATATTATCTCAGGTGTTTTCGAGGGTGCCCTTTCTATTACTGGTGTCAGTTTTGTGTTATAACCTCTAGAAGATCCAATATGGCGGCCACAATTTAGGGCTTTAAAAAAACAAAGGATCCCGCACAAAATACCAATAAAAAAGCGTACAGTCGTTTGGAACCAAACTTTGCACATTGATAAAACAATAAAAAATATGGAATCCGTGTCTTTTCATTTCTACGTAAGCCGTCTCCTAGGGGTAGAAACCACCCCTCACAAGCCACAAGAATGCTAACCCCCCTGACTCTGGGAACAATAAGTTTAGTCGCATATTTTTCTTGGAATAATGAAGTTCCATACCACAAGTGGTTAACTCACCTACCTGCTAATCCACCTAAACCCAGAAATCACCCCTAACAAATCATAAGCAGGCTAACCCACCTAACCCTGGGAGCAGCGAATGTAGTCGTTTACATTTCGTGAAATAATTGAATTACACACTACAAGTGGGCTAACCTTGAAATGAAAATTTTCAATTTAGCGTATTAACCCATTAACGCCGAGATGGTATGCCATTGTCCCTTGAAATGTTATCTGAGGGGTTTTCGGGGGTTCCTTTTCGATTGGCTCAGTTTTTTGTTATAACTCCTAGAAGAGCGAATGTCGAAAACATTTAGGGCTTTTAAAAAAAAACAAGTTTTACTATTATGATTCATTTGATATTGCAAATTTCCTTAGGATTTTCCAGCTTACTAAGGCAAGACTCAATATTTTCCAGCCACTTAAGGCTAAACTTGGGATTGTCCAGCTAAGCAAGAAAGTACTTAATATTTTCCAGCCAATAAAGGCAAGACTTTTTATCGTCCAGCCAGTCAAGACAAGACTTTGAATCGTCCAGCCAGGCAAGGCAAGACTTACGATTGCCCAGCCAGTTAATGCAAGACTTAGGATTGTCCAGCTCAGCAATGAAGTACTTAATATTTTCCAGTCAATTGAGGCAAGACTTTAGATTGCTCAGCCAATCAAGGAAAGACTTTAGATTGATCAGCCAATCAAGGAAAGACTTTGAATTGCCCAGCCAATAAAGGCAAGTCTTTGTATCGCCCAGTCAGTAAAGGCAAGACTTTAATCGCCCAGTCAGTCAAGGCATGACTTTGAATCGTCCAGCCAGTCAAGGCAAGACTTAAGATTGCCCAGCCGGTTAAGGCAAGACTTACGATTGTATATCCAATGAAGTTGAAACTAATTGCCTGTTTTCTTACGGAAATGTTCGCGCTTCATGTCAAACGATCGTTGAAGAGACTTTCGTTTATCATTTCTTTGCAAAGACCAGCAATAGTCGGCCATCATTCTTACATTGCATCGACCTTGATAATGTTGCTCTTTTTGGTGAAAGTCTTGATGAAAGCGTTCGCCCATTTCTTCGCTGAATTCTCCAACATTTTCTGTGAAATAATTCAAATGAGATTTGAGAAAATGTAATTTCATACTCACCAAACAACCTAATGTTTTAAAATTCTTTAACATACTAGATACAATAGTTCTAAACTTTGGATCTCGATTGTTCCCTAAAAATTTCTGTACAATATCTTTGAACCTCAACCATGCATCCTTTCAATAGATGTCATAGTTTTGATAAAGTCATCATCTTTGATAAGTTTTCTTATATCAGGCCCAACAAACATACCTTCCTTAACTTTGGCATCACTTAAATGCGGAAATGTAGATCTGATATAATTGAAGCATTCTCCTTCGGTGTTAGGGCTTTCACAAATTGCTTCGTTAACCCTTTATATGGAGTGGTGGCAATAATACTTTCTTTCTGTCAACAAGACTTTCATAAACAACATTATACTGACCAACTGTCCACTCTAATCTGTCTGGCCATTTCTCCGTTATCCAATATACATCCCTTGCACGACTATCCCAAAGGCAAAGAGAACAAGAGTATTTAATAGTTCCTGATTGTAATCCTATTATAAGATTCATCATTTTGAAGTCACCACGAATAAGCCAATTATAGACATTGTATTTTATTTTTATCAGGGGTAATTGGAAAGTATGATAAGATTCTTTCAGTGTAGTTGAGTGACCTACTGGAATTGCAGCGTACTTATTTCCATTATGTAATAATACTGCTTTCAGACTTTCTGTAGACGAATCAATGAAAGGACGCCAAACCTCTGGCGTATATAAGTTTACTTTATATAAATTAATGAGTCCTTCGATATCATTACAATACACAATCCCACTATCCATTGAAAAATACTTAATAAACTTTTCTTCTCTATTTTTGTAAACAGTTACTCTAGTGCCAGGTAACAATAGTTTCCTCTCTTTGAGTCTTGAAGCGCAAAGCTCAGCTTTATCTTTTGGAAGATCAAGGTCACGTATAAAATCGTCTAATCTGTCTTGGTAATGAATTTCAAGTAATGAAAGTCCTAACTTTCATTACCTGAATCTTCCCAAGAAGAATCTTCAGTTGCATTAGGATCGCCAGTATCCATTGATTCGTGAGTTGATTGGTCACTTTTGTTTTCAGAGTGATTTCTAATACCAATCTTGGCTGGTGTAACACTTTTTACACCAGGTTAAACGATCTTCACCAAATACTTTGTAGACAAAACCTCCTATTTCGCATAAGCAAAAGTAACAATTAGTATCATGATCGTTGGGCTCACGCCAAACAGGTGGTTGAAAAACAGTCTGCGTCTTAGTACTTTCATCTTCCCAATTTGACAAATTTAATCTACAAGCATGAAAAATTGAGGTTGGTATCCACGGTTTATCCAAATTTTTCATTGAAGTCCCATAACAGTTGAAGTATGACGTTTTTATCGAATCATTAATCGATCGACGGTATTTCTCCGTTTCATACTTTCCACAAACGTGACAAAACGTATTAAATTTCTTAGATCAAGGAGTTCTTGAACTGATTTTTTTCTTATAATGAACAGTAACGTGGCCACTCAAACGTGATCTCTAACACGGAAAAATTTGTAGCAAAAAGCGAATTTCATCACCTACGCATAGAACGTCATAAAAGCGTCTCCAGCTTAGTGAGCCAGCTAGGGATCGAAGACTGACTGCGCCGTAGAACGGCCCGTCTTCTTCTGTTTTATCAATGTGCGAAGTTTGGTTTCAAACGATTGCACGCTTTTTTGTTGGTTTTTTTGCGGGATCCTTTTTTTTCAAGCCCTATATTGTGGCCGCCATATTGGATCTTCTAGGGGTTATAACAAAAAACTGACACGGGCAATAGAAAGGGCACCCTCGAAAACCCCTGAGATAATATTTTGAAGAAAACATATCGTAACGTCAGCAACAGAGAATGCGTTGTATAAATCTGAACAATTCAGCGTTAATGGATTAATACGGTAAAATAAAAAATTTCAAATTATAATATTTTGGTGAAAAATAAAGATATCCTAAAAAATCCAAGTAGGTTTGAAAGGGGAAGATAAGTGCTTTCAAATTTAATATTAGTTTTTGTGGTAGACGTTTTTCTTGTTCGGTCACATAACCTCAAAAACAGCTAAAAACGAGTTTTTTGCACTTTTAGGTTAGGATATCCTGAAAACCTGACGTGCAGGAGCAATTTTGAGCTCATTTTCGGACTCAGCGCCTCAAAATCCTTCAGAAATGTTAGGTCTAAGCGGACTCCACTCATTCTTGCGCTTTAGGCGCTGCTGAATCGCATCTTTGCAGTTTTGAAAGAATATAGAACCAATCTAGGGCTCTGTAGAGTCTAAAGTCACTTAATTTCAAGTCAAAGGGCGTACAATTATGGTTTCTTGCTTAAGCTTCCGTGAGTAGTACTTTTTGAGTTCTCCCAGAAGACGAACGAAGCTAAAAACTGGCAAGCACCTACCTACAGAATACCAGAATGAAATACCAAATCTGGAAAAATATCTACTTCTGGGAAAGGGTTCAAGAAAGATCCAGTTAGTGAACATGAAAAAACATTTTTATTATTTCTTTCACAGGCAAAAAATTGCAATCGGTTCGCATGCATGAAGAATTTAGTATTGAGAAATAAACTTCGCGAGGCTGCTTACACTATAAAGAAGAAGAAAAAACAGCAACTTCCAATCACTGATATCTCGAGCACTACTGAGAAGGAGGATACTAGAGGACACAGCACCTAGATGCTAGAGGGCGCCACTATAGAAGTAAAATAGAGTGTTTGGGGTCTGCGTAGACCCACGTGTTCCACGTAGGGCTAATAATGATTTAAAAACCGATTCGAGTTTTTATTGCAGTAGCTGCACCTTTACTGCCGCGTTCAGGCGTATGCATCTACTATTTTTTTCTTGCAAGAAAAATAGATAGTAAATCGTATTACGCATGCGTCAATACGCATGTATAGAGTTCGGTCACATGATCATTTTATGGTCTTTACTAACAGCAGTGAGATCTACCTTGCCTACGGTTGGTCAAAACTTATCTTGCTACCAAATATTTCGTTTTCTATTTATCAATGTCTTCCAACAAACAAATCTAATACCTTTTATGATGAGAATAGAAAAACAAATTTGTTATTATACATTTCATTGCAACTTTTGTAGCTTTTTTATAAATTTAATTTCTTCACTTTCAATGCTATTTTTGATGGTTTGAGCCAAAAATGCGCATTCTAGCGAGAAGAGTTTCTAAGAAAATTCGTAGATATAATTTGGATAAAAAAAATTATTAGTTAAAATCATATTGTAGCTTGTATCGTTTTTCTAAAAAGCTATTTTTTCATTTGGAATGTATTTTGATAACAAAAGTTTATTACAAAATTTGCAGATCTTTTTCAAATGCACAATTTTTTTCATTAATCTGTTCTTGTACCTTGCATGGTTTTTCCAAAAATTTGATTATTTTACTTTCAATGTTCTTTTTTTACAATTATGACATTGAGAAATGTTTAATAACAAATGTGGGCCTCTTTTTTGGATGACCAAGTTTGGTCTATTCGTCTTTTGTTGTATTTTGCATAGCTTGACCGATAAATGGCATTTTATATTTTTTATTATCTTTTGTGCAATACAAATTTTAATTTTCGATTTTTCAGAAAAATTCAAAATGTTGTTAGGATGATATTGTAGAGTGTTCAAAATGCAACGTTTTTCTTCCTTCGAGTTTTTATCATATCGTGCGTCGTTTCGCTTAAAATGTTCATTTTCGTTTATTCTTTCAAATTTTTCAAAAGCTAGAATTCCAGTAATTTTTTCTTAATCGGAAAAATTCATAAGGACAGATTGTTTGCCTTTTTTAATTCTATGAATATCCATACATAGAATGCTTGAATTCTAAAAAAGTGGTCTTAACAATTTTCAAAATTTGCTCACTTTTCGAATTTTCATCCAAAAATGGCTGGCTAATGAACTTGTCTTTTAGTTTAGGATAATAAAAGAGTCTACTAAAGGCCAAACCAACCTGGCAAAAAGACAAACAGACCGATACATTAACAAAACCCTGTTTATTGGATTTAGAGTGTCTTAAAACGTGGACATATGACAACAACGGAAGGTAAATTTAACAAAATAGTTAACTCTCCATAAAAATAATTAAATTTTTAACTAATAATTTAGTTATTCGACAAACAGCTGATTCTTAACGTAGAAAAACGACTTTTCAAAATAAAAAGATGCATTTCACAAAGGACGGATGTTCACATTTTGCCACTCACAAAGTCCGAAAATCATAAAATTTTGTCGATGTCTGTATGTGCGTACGGTTACCTAAACGTTGTAGCCACGCTAATTTTTGAAGGATTTTCCAATCAATTCAGCCTCTAATACCCTTCTTAAGTTTTCCAAAATAAAGGTTAAGTTCGTTAAATAGATATTTCCAACTAAAATTAAAAAATTTAGAACATTTTTTTCGAATTTTAAAAATTTTTGTCAAAAATTTTTATGACTGGGTAGAAGACTTGAAAATGATCCCAAAAAATGTTCAATAATTTCGATAAAAGTTAGAAGTTATATACTTTTGAACATTTTGAAAATGTTGTGAAAATAGGAAAAATTGTTTTTCCGATAGATTAGAAAATTTCATTTGAATTCTTTACTACTATCTGTCCAAAAAATATAGGCACCTCGATTCTTGTACAGATTTACATGAAAATCTTAGCAGGAAAAAATTCTAAAAATATGAGACAATATGCGTGTCACAGATAAAGATTTTTGGCAATACTGATACAGAGTTTCAAAATGTTCTGATAATTAGTGATTATTTTCTGGCGAATGAAAGGTGCAAAAGTACCATAATCATATTATCATTTCCGAATACTCAACTTTCAATAGCTCTAAGTCACTGAAAATAAATTTTAAAAATTCTGAAGAAAAAGAATATGGTTTCGTTGAACCTTTTGTACGCAATCGTGAAATTTAGAGCCAAAAATAATAATTTTTTAATAAGTTGTTAAGAAAAACGTAGGGAAGTGTCATCTCCGTAACTAACGAACGTACAGAGATGATTCTTAAAGAAAATTACACATTTCTGGCTTTTGAAAGTGTTGCATGTATTTCCCATGAGCGAAAAGTTGCATTTGAACTTTTATGCTTCAGGACTTAGAGACTGTGTAAACAGCCTGAGCACGATAGAAAGTCGTATTGCACGCGTAACAGTAGAGCCAGCAAAGTGCCCTGCTGAGAATGCGGTTGCCTCGATTATCGTAGTCTTTTGTACTTTTCCAAAAAGAAAATAATATTTTTAACATTTAAATGCAACTTTTTGCTGATTGAAAATACATGTAACACTTTCAGAAGCCAGAAATGTGTAATTTGCTTCAAGAATCATCTCCGTGCGTTCCTAAGTTTCGGAGATGACACCTCCCTACGTTTTTGTTAACAACTTATTAACCAATGATTATTTTTGGCTCTAAATTTCACCATTGTGTACAGAAAGGATCAAAGAAACCGTCTATTTTTTCCGAATTTTCATCATTAATTTTTAGTGACTTAGAGCTATTCAAAGTTGAGTATTTAGAGATGACAATATGATTATGTTACTTTCCACCTTTCATTCGCCAGGACGTAATCGCTAATCAGCAAAACATTTTGAAACTATATATCAGTATTGCCAAAACCTTCACCTGTGACACGCATATTGTATTTATTTTTTGGATTTTTTTCTGCTGCGATTTTCATGAAAATCTGTAAAAAAATCGAGGTGCCTATATTTTTTGGACAGATGGTAGATATCAAATATATCTAGAAACTATCTCAGTCAAATTTTTCAATTAGATAAAAATATATGCATTTCGAAAATATTCTCATTAAATTTGGTAAATAGATCAAAAGTCAAATGGTGTGATCATTTTCAAAAATATGCAATTTTTGTTTGCAAGAATGTGCCCGCACAGCGGGCATACTTTCAATTAAGAACTTTTTTATATTTTTCAGTTATTGTTGAACTATATTGATTCAAGGTCATCTTTTGAAAAATTTGAAAACTTTGTTGGAATTTACCATCAGGAAACATACTAAATATTGTGTAATACTAAAAATAAATGCCTTATGCGGAAAAAATCATTTTTGAGATCGGAGTTCCTTTTTTTATATGTTACTTCATTGTGGGAGAAAAGGAAGTACCTCAAGGAAGAAGAGGATAGACAAATTTTTGGTAGGGCAGAGGTTCGGTTGCAGATTGCTGGCTGCAAGGACGTGGAACTGCGGTCCCTTTGACCTTGTTTGCTGGAAGAACTGCCAAGGGCTGCCTGTATTATATCGCTGTAATGGTTAGGTTGACGTATCAGCTTCCTTTCCTCTTTTTTCTCGCGGATGATATTCATGTTCCTTACCGCCCTCCTTTTCGCTGCATTGGAACCATTCGGAATAGGTAACACTAGTTCAAAAAGAAGGACGCATTAAAGGTTCAAGGTAATCACCAGCGACTATTAACTCCAGCTGAGAGTCGTGGCTGAACTCCATTTTACCACCTGCGTTGGAACCTTTTAGGCCATTGTTGAAAACCGCCAACTCCGGTCAAAGGTGTGAAAATTTCTCGTTTGAAGTCGTTGGATGGTGCTGAAAATTGATAATAATATCTGTCGCAGCTAAACCATAAATATTAGAGAAGTTCACGTAAAAATGGCTACAGAAACAAAAAGAGGATAGTTAAATGGCTAGCCAAGGATGGAAAAGATATAATCAGAACAAAAGTAGAGAAGAACATACAAAACGATTTTGATGGAAGCGAAAAACGATTTTTTTTTTAATATAAAGGGAAGTAAAAGTACAGAGTTTGGCAGCATGAGAAATACTTAAGGTGTAATGCTATATGATACAGACGGGATACTTAGACGCTTTGAGACACTATTTTAGGGAATTAATGGGAGATGAAGCTATAGGGCACCAGAACTGCGATTTAGAGCACGGTGAGTTATAAAACTCAATTGAAAAATATCTGTCACTGAGGTTACAAATATAATTAAGAACTTAAAAAGGGAAAGGCTGCTTGCATAGACAGTATTAACGCTGAACTGCTTAAATGCAGTGGAGAGGATATAATACACGGGTTGTGCGAATTTATGTATCGAGATGGGCGAAGTCCCAGACAACTAAACGAAAGCGATTTAGTACCAAAATAAAAAAGAAAGTGAGATAAAAGCAACTGCAATAATTACAGAGCTATCTCCCTATTGAGTACCGTAAATAAAATATACTTAAAAGTGCTAGTTCGAAGGGTAATGAAAATAACCGAATAGAAGATATGCGAATTCCAAAGTGGATTTATCACAGGAAGATCATGTACAGATTAAATATTAAGCTTAAGACAGATTACAGAAAAACGCTTGAGTAGGAAAACACGTTTTCTGTGTATTTTTTGGCCTAAAAAAAGCTTTTGATAGGTTGGATAAAAATAAACTTCGGGAAGTCCTGAAAGAATACGGAATTATTGCATGGCTCCTACAAGCAACAAAAACATTATACGAGATGTGTTCAAAAAGTAAGGTGAATTTTCAATTTGCGCGGGCTACGTACATTCAAGTTTTAAATTTTTTCTTTTGTTGTGTTGGTACACTTGTCACGATCATATGTTCACAGTTTTGACTATATAGCTCGTGTTGTTTTTCTGGCAGAGGCGTAAAAGGTTAAAAGGGTTTGGTGTGCTCGGCGATTTTCTTCGTTCGAAAAAAATGGAGCCAAAAGTTTGCATTAAATTTTGTGTGAAAAATGGAATCCAGTGCTCTAAAACTCTTGAAATGTTGACAGTTGCATGCGGTAAGTCTACTCTGAGTAAGAAAAATGTGTATAAATGGTACAAGCTGTTCCAAGAAGGCGATGATGTCGAAGACGAACCTCGCTCTGTCTTCTAACAATTTTTTTTACTTGAAAATTAATATTTTTAGCTTTTACAGTGATCTATTTTATCGTAAATTTCACTTTTTGTTAAAAATTCAAGGCCTTCAAATTATATTTTCAACTGTTTGATTTTAATTTCAACCGTTTAATCTAAAGCAAATTATTTTTTCAAATTCAACTATTGTGTTGAAAATTCATCTTTCTTGGTAGAAAATTCATCTTTTCGGAAGATATATTTTGCAAGATATTATTTTTCCCCCTTAAAATAAATTTTCAAAATTTATGTCATTTCATCAATTTAATAAATTTAAAAATTTATATATCTCTCAGAATCACCAAAAACACTTTGGTTCATAATTTTTTTCCGGGTCTTAGTAGGAAAATAAAATTTTTTTCTCGGTTTCGAAAGTTTGTTCGTGTTGATAAAATTTTCCATTGTTTTTGACACGTCGGCTACAGATATTGGAATATTTCCCCATTATAATGAATTCTTTGGGTATATATAGCGGTGGAAATGATCCAGATTTATCAGTTATCTTTCACAAAATTTGACAAGAAAATGGAGAACCTTCTTGAATCTCTGCTTCTGGCTTTGGTGATTTTCATCGATATTGGTGGGGAGTTTTCTTACTTTAATACAGTTGTTGTTACGTTTTTTTCTGCAAAAGAATGAGCAAATATTTATTAAAATTTAAATAGTTTTTAAATATTAAAAGAAAGCAATACTGAGAAAACATTTAATTTCAAAGGGCATTGCCAAAATAAATATGTTTCTTACGTTTTGGAATCTTTCTAGTAAAAAAAATGTATTTTATTTGATCTGGTCTGATTTTGTGCACAACTACCTTGAGTAATTTAAATTAAAAATGTTTTTGAATCTATTCTTTGCAATCTATAGTTTTACAGCTTTATTTCTCAATTCTAAAAAAAATTGAATCATTTCTCATAGTTTTGGTCGGGATCCCCTCTTTAGTTCGTAATTTTTTCTTGGGCAGAGTGTGAGGAGAGGAAAGAGAATGGGTTAAAAGTGGTTAGCGGGAAAGAAGGGAAAGAAGAAAAAGGTGACAGAAAAGGAAGGGAGGGATGAAGGATGACGGTGGTTAACTAAGGGAAATGAGGGGGAAGTGGAGTGAATAAGAGTGTAGGGATGTTTAAGTGATGTAGGGGTACAGTGCAAAGGGATGGAGTTGATGAGAAAGGAGGATGGGGTAGAGAAGGACTGTGCGATGTGAAGAAAATGGAATAGAAAGGAGGGCGTCTTTAAAATGATTTATAAAATCAAAAAAAAATCTACTATTAATTTATGTAAATTTTAATGGAGGATTCTAAGCACACTTAAGAAAAAAATTCTGGTTGAAATTGTTTATTCAACAGTCGTTATTTCAAGGTTTAGTTTCCTTTAACTTTAGGGAAAAGTTACAATTTTTATTTAATACTAATGATTAAGGCATTATTTTATTCTTCGAAAGATTCTCTAAATTTCTATTTAGGTTGATTTTATTTAAAAAAATCAATTGCAAAATCATACAGTTATAATTGTTATATAAAAATCATAGCTTAAATTTTAATTAACACCACCCAAATAGAATTGTAGAGAATACTTCAAAGAATAAAATGAGGCCTTGATCATCAGGATTGAATCAAAAGTGTAACTTTTCCCTGAAGAGAAAGGAAAAACTGAACCTTTAAATAAGTGCTGTTAAATCAACAATTTTAACTTGAATCTTTTTTGTTGATTTTATAAATCATTTTAAAGATGGAAAACTTTTGAGATTGATTGTACATAGTATACATCCTTAAGGCATGTTTTGAACTTTGACGATTGAAGCAAATTAGTAATAACAAAAATTAAAACTTAATTTGATCTCAGTGATATTCATAGAGCCACCACAAAAGGCCACTAAGTCGCACATGCAAGGGGATAGCGGCGCATCCTGGATTTTGTATTTCTGAATGCAATATTTGCTTTTCCTAAGTAAAAAATATAGAGTCTTGCAACTAAATTATGTAAAATGTACATGAAATTACACTATTATGGAATTCTAAAATTCTCATAATGTTTACGAAATTCTTTCCAATTCTAAAACTTTTGCTTTAATCTTAGAAAAGCCGATGAAATTTTCAAATTATTATTATCTTCCTTGGATAATTATTTTAAACACCATTAAGTTAATGAATTCTAGGATAAAATAATATGATATTAGTGAAATTGCATTTACAGTAATTGGAAATGTAGAATTAAGGGTGTGCCGCTTGCACCCGCATATCAATATTGATTTGTTTATTGTTCAATTCTTAGATTTATTTTAAGCCTATATTTTAGTTGCAATTTTTTTTTGTTTCTGTAAAGTACCAATTCCATATGAAGAAACACGTTCGCGTGAAGAACTTTTTGGCAGACGCGTTACTGTATGTTATGATCATCGTCTTCAAGGGGAGATCATTACCTTCACAGATAGGAATATACGTGTATCTGACAATGAGCGTAGACTAAATAAAATAGAACGGAAAGTGGCGATTTATGTTATAGACCTGTGTAGTATTTTGAATTATAGACAGCAAGCCACATTATGGGAATAGATTTAGTGTTATAAATGTAACCATCGCATATGTGACGAATAATCACAAAATAAAGGATGCAAACATTTGAGACTGACATAATATTTTTCTGAATTTTACCTATTCCCAAAGAAACCCAGAATTATCTAAAAATTAATATTACTAATATATTGAATATTGTTTTGTTGATTTAGTCACTAAGATACAAAAATAGTGCACGTAACTGGACTCGAACTAGTGCTTGAACCCATTCATGTTAACGAACACTGACAGTCAAAATGCTGCGTTTTTTACGAAAGTCGCGTTCGAAATAGACTTTCAAAATCACTGCCTTTGCAAAAAATTTAAGACACAAAATTTACCAAATATAGTTAGAAAGCTAATTGAATCCCATGTTTATTAGACTTTACATGAAATATTTTAGATCGATAGAGACCGAGATAGAATGCCAGGAAACTGACCTATTTTCCGCTTCTGACCAATTTTGTATTTTCAAGTTCAATACTCGGCATGCTTTAGAAAAGTAAATAGAAAACATAAATTTCGCTCAATTAAAGTTTAAAATCTTACCCTTCATCATAATAAAAAGAACATTACACAATATATACTGGTTCTCCAATGAGAGTAGTTCACGCTCAGTTGAAGGATCTAGCAAACGAACGTAAGTGGCCACGAAATTTGAATTTAAATTAAATGAAGAAAGTTTTTTTAAAAAAGAGAATTATAAAAAGTATGTGCAACAAACTATATAAAGTGAACTGTATCTTAAAAAAATGTTAAAATGCAAAGTCGAAAAGCAATATCAAAGAAAAAACGAAATATTTGTTAGGGAGCGTTAATAATAATTTAATTGATCTTATTGTCTTTCTTTTGAGAGAGCTTTAGTTTTCATTGTTAACAGAATGATTTAAACCAAATGCTTATTCTCCATGAAATTTTTCTCATTGTTTTAATTTTCGGGCACTAACTTTTTCGTTGCAGTGGGTACACAGATAGTATCGTGATGTCTCTTTGTTGCGGCAGCTCGGACCTTTTCTGTTCAGTGTTAATCAGGGTGAAGGTAAGTGTGTCCACTCTCATTGTCGAAACAAGTTCAAATAAAATGTGATATTTAAGAACATTCACTGATGCCCGATGACGTTTGACTTCCGTACGTGGTCGTAGCTTCCGGATGCTACATCTCTGCTAATTTACCAAAACAACCAAACCATTTTTTTGGGTAAGAAATGCTTTGTTAGATCGACTCTAGGACTAATTTTCTTAATTATATCGATAATGCCTTTAGAAGCTTATCTGCTACTTTGTTTGGTTGACTTCCACTGGATCGGACGTATTCCTTCGCTGCCTCACGCCAGTCCATAATAAATTCAGAAACATTTTATTCCTTCAAGCCGGACTGTGGGTAATGTTAGGAGCATGATCTTAAAGCATGATAAACGTACTTACTGACTGTGTGATTGTTCTCAATGCTGCAAACGTTCCGAGACAGGCTCTCAGAAATCACAAACTTACCTACAGACCGTATGATTGTTTGAAACATTGCAAACGCTTCGAGACTGGCTCTCAAGCATGACAGGCACATTGATGGTGGATTATGCACCCTTTCAAAACCCTGGAGATAGGCTTGAGGCATGACAGACATATTGATGGTGGATTGTTTGCAATATGTCAAACGCTTCAAGACAGGCTCTCAAGCATGGCAGACATAATAATTGTAGATTGTTTGAAATCTTGCAACCGCCGTAAGGCAGTCTCTCAGACATGACTGACTTATTTAAAATGATTGCATCTGCCAATCCGTTTTGTGCAACTTATTACCCATTTTACTACATCGGTCCTTGCTGAGAAGACCAATTTACGCCTATGTTACAAGCAGCTTTATAGCATGATTTACGAAGACAATACTCGTGAAAAGCCTTCAAATGAAGCCCGGATCCTCGAACCACTGAAAAAGTTCGTTTGGATTCGGAATCTGTTTGGTTTCTTTTTGCTTTCTGAAAAGTTCTGCTTGCTAAATAATAAGTCGCTATGAGTACATCGGATGTACATTAACTTCGAACAAGATCCCTCCTCGACCCTGGCCTGAGATAAATTCTTAATCCCACACATTAGTTTTTCACCTTGAATTATCATAACGGACCATCAATATTTCCATCAACATAGTTAAAACTAAAACTGATCGTCATTGTTGGTAGACGCGAGGCCCATTCGTCTTGAATCTTTGCCATTATTGTCACGTTTCGAGGTGAATACTTTTCGCCTTTGCGATCTTTGGATGATCACTTCTTCTCAGAAAATTGCCAATAAAAATTGCCTTTAAATCCAGGGCTTTCTTTGGCTGATCAAAAGTTCAAAGTAGTACACGAACCCATCAATGTGGTCCTGGTCGCTAAAGTTTACACTTCACTTTTTCTAGATAAAATTTTTCAACTGAAACCTTGCGCTGCTGTGCTTATGGTTCTATTGATTCACTGTATAGTTGAACCTTGTAACAAAATTTCGATTTCCTATAATGGATTCCTAGCCGTAAGACTGCCTCTCTGGATCTAGGCTAAAGTATGAGTCATGAGGGCGAGGATTTATCCTCACATTTAAATTTTGATCTTCGCCGTTCTGCTGCTGCTCCAGATAACAATCGGAGAATAGGTCACAGGGGCAAGCACGAGTCTGCCCTCCGACGGGGCTCATTGCAGTGATATGTAGAGCTAGAAGTGGAAGGGGGATGCAGATTGGTAACACATCATGTGATCAGTGAAATGTCTATCTATGTTTTTTTGTTTACATAATCATTGACACATAAAACAAAATATCTATTTAGGATTGGGTTTCATAAAGTTAATTCCTTAGGATACTATGGGCATTTGGCCTCTAGTATACTTTGGCACGTCATTCATAGTTAGTTTTTTCGATTTATCGAACAGGCAACGTAGGCAGCTGCCTAGGGCGACTAGTTTTTAGGGCCGGCGAAATTTCGAACTTTTTGAAATTTCGAATGAAAATTTTAAATAATAATTTATTATAAATTAAATTATTTGATAACAAATGAATCGTATATTAATCCTATACTTGTCAATAGTATTCGCTTTTGATGAGCGCTTATGTAATAGTTGTAAAAAAATGTGAAGAGTAGGAGAAGGGTGGAAATTTCGTGACTGCCTAGGGTGCGAAATTGTCTTAATCTGCCACTGTTGACCGTCATCTCATTACGGGAAGCAAATTGGTTAGACATTTCTCGTGGTTTTAAAAAAGACTGTACATTATTATTATCTTTGAGTATTTCTCGTCCATTAGAGGCACGAATCTCACCAAATTGAAATTACTGAGGTAGATCCTCGCGTTCTTTTTCTAAAACGAATGGATAGTGCTAAGTGTGTTCTCCTACTCCGTCAATCGCAGGAACAGTGCTGCTCTCAAACGATGAGCTTCTTATAGTCGTGAAAGCAGTGCTTTCTACTCCGGTTTCGAGATGTCTTCGCGATCAATACAGTCACTCGAGACATTAGACCTTTGCTGTGCCACGCTTTCTGCCTAGCCTGAAGGCATCATAGCGAAGGGCCGCTTTCGTCTACCGAAGAAAGACGAAGAACTTTTGGCTGATCCCACATGCGTCGCTGAGGAACCGATAATTTTTTTAACTTTCAGCCAAACGTTCACGGATCGAGGAGAATAAGTATGGTTAAATGGTCGCGAGACCAGAACAAGGGTGAATATTTTTAAAAAGAACTATAGCGAGCTGATAGAAGTTGTGGCCTTAGAAATCTAGCAGAAAGCTGGTGGATCTAAGGGACAACCCAAGAACATGGAGCATGATTGCAGCCGAAAACTCGACGCTAGTCTTTGGTTAATCTCTGGACATTCGAAAAAGGAAGGTGGGGTTGAAGCGCGGGGTGGGGCGAACCACAGCCCCCTGTTGTAAGATCCAATGAATCAGTGATCTCCCCGAAGAATGATTGTCCTGGAAAAAGTTGTTGTGCGATAACCCTTGGGGCATTATTACACCATATGAGAGAAATTTGACATTACTTAAATTTAAGGTGACATTTATTACATGTGGAAAGAAGTCCTTAAGGCGTTGACTTATTGCCTAGATTTATTAATGAGGAAGTCCTTTTACATATCTAGGATTTTTCGCAATACGTCTGAAGAATTTATTGTGTATGATCTGAATGTCATAATATTGCTCTTTGATGCTTCTCCCCTAATTGTACATGCATGAGTACATGCATGAGATTGGTCGGATAAAAATTGTGTAAATTAAGCGGGCGGACTGCACAACGACTTTAGTGCGTGGATTCGGCCAGCCCAGTAGGCAAGAGAGGGGATACCGCATGGCTACGGGCCGAGTTAATTGGACAAATAATTTTGGAACTACGAATTTTTCCGACGTTTCGTGAACATTGCAGTTCACTTCTTCAGGGCTGACCTGACACTGAGCTATCAAGTTATTTTGTTTTTATGTATACTCTCCTCGATGCGTGTAATTGTACAGAGCGCCCCACCGTGGGGACTGGTCGAACCTGATTGGCCAATCAAGTCTTTTTATTAAACACAAAGTCCGAGAGGATGGAAAGTCCATCGGATTGGCATTATATTCAGTGGTGCTGTTGATGTTATCAGGGTGTTTTAAGATTTCGATTTCTTCTCTATGCTTTCTTGGAAAGATGTTATGTGTTTTTGCAATGACTGTTGTTCTGTCAAATAAAATGTTATTTTTTGTCTTGAGGGTTATTTAGTAGTTTCCCTATTTTCGCAGGTGTTTGAATATGGTTTTGATGTTGTTTTTGTTGAGCATTCTTCCTATTTGTTCTGTGACACCTTGGATGTAGGTAGGATTGTGGTCATGTTTCTCTCTATTTCTTTCGTAGGTTGTATTCACTTGATTTTTTTGGTGTATTTTCTTATGGCTTTATCAATTTGTTTGTTTGTGTAAGCGTTCTTTATTTGAATTTGTTTAACGTTTTGTCATTTCTTTTGTACCTTCTCTTTATCCGTTATGGAGACAGCTCTGTATACAAGGGAGTTGATGACTGATTGTTTTTGAGAATGGCGATGGTGGAAGGAGGCATGTAGGTATCTGTTTGTATGCGTGGGTTTTCTGTAAACTTTATATCCTAATGTGTTATTAGATTTTTTGTAAACTAATACGTCTAAGAAAGGCACTTTTCCCTTTTGTTCTATTTTCACGATTAACTGAATATTAGGATGTAATTTAATGATAAAATCGAAAAACTTATTTAGTTCATCTCGTCCATGCCGCAGATGAAAAAGTGTCATTACGTAACCAAACCAAAATTCCGGTTTAAGCTTGGCGTGGTTGAAGATTTTAGTTTCTAGATGTTCCATAAAGACATTGGCTATTACAGGTGAGATTGACGATCCCATTGCTGCACCTGAGGTTTGGTCGCGGAATTGGTTATTGAACGAGAAGTAAGTATTATTGAGACAGTGTTCTATCAAAGGTACGAGCTCGGAAGGAAAGTTTCTAAAAGATTTAATAATATTATTAGTATCAGAGATTGGTACTTTCGTAAAGAGAGATACTATGTCGAAACTCACTATGATGTCTTGGGTTTAAATGTGAATTTGTTGTATCTTTTTGAGAAAGTCAAATGAGTTTTGTACGTGAGTGATGGAGTTTGCTTTAAAAGGATTTAGTTTTGTAGCGAGGAAGCGTGCTAGGTTGTAAATTAGTGAATAAAGAAGACTTTAACAAAATCATGGATCTTCTAACTGACGATACATACACAAAACTTAAAAAGGACCGTACAAAAACAATAGTCAGTAAAACCAAAACTCTTCTCAAAGACTCTAAACTTGACAGTCAAACAATATCTAAATTGATACCTACTAATCCCATCTCTCCAGGACTTTACCGGCTCCCAAAATCCATAAAGATAACATTCCACTTAGACCGATCGTCAGCGCAATAAACTCACCAACTTACAAACTAGCACACTTCCTCGCTACAAAACTAAATTCTTTCACAGGTAACTCCATCACTCACGTCCAAAACTCATTTGTCTTTATCAAAAAGACACACCAGATTCACATTCAACCCCAAGACAGCATCTTTACCACAGCTCTTTACCAGACAGCTCGCACCTTTAATAGAATACTGTCTCAATAATACCTACTTCTCGTTCCATAATAAATTCTACTAACAAGCCTCAGGGACAGCAATGGGATCCCCAATCTCATCTGTAACAGCCAATGTCTTTATGGAAGATCTAGAAACTAAAATCTTCAACCAAGCCAAGCTTAAACCGGAATTTTGTTTCCGTTACGTTGGTGACACTTTCGTCATCTGGCGACATGGACGAGATGAACTAAATAAGTTTTTAAATTGTATCTATCAATTACATCCTGATATCCAGTTCACCACGGAAATAGAACAGAACGGAAAGTTGCCTTTCTTAGACGTATCAGTTTACAAAATGATAACACATTAGGACATGAAGTTTACAGAAAACCCACGCATGCAAACAGATACCTACATGCCTCCTCTCACCATCATTCGTCTCAAAAACAATTGGTCAATAACTCACTTGTATACAGAGCTGTCTCCATAACAGGTAAAGGTTACTTACAAAAGGAAATACAAAACGTTAAACAAATCCTATTACCGAACGATTACACAAACAAACAAATTGATAAAGCAATAAGAAAATACACTCAAAAGAACAAGTGAACACAACCTACGAAAAAAAGAGAGAAAAATGACCACCACCCTACCCTACATTCAAGAAGTCATAGAACAAATAGGAAGAATTCTCAACAAACACAACGCCCAAACCATATTTAAGCCACCTGCGAAAATAGGACAGTTTCTAAATAACAAAAAAAACAAAAAGTCACCCCTAAGTGATCCAGGAGTATATAAAATCCCTTGTTCTTGTTCCAAAGTCTATATTGGAGAAACCGGGAGAGTGGTGGGCCAACGCGTAAAGGAACACGAGAGTAAAGTCAGGCTAAAACATTTCATGTAATCAGCACTAGCTGAATATCATATCGAAACAAGTCATAACATTTCATTTGACAGAACAACAATCATAGCAAAAACACACATCTTTCCAAGAAAACATAGAGAAGCAATCGAAATTTTCAAGCATCCTAATATCATCAATCGGGACAATGGATATGACACCAATCCGATTTGGCTTTCCGTCCTCTCAGATTTTTTTAAAATAAAAAGAATTTATTGGCCAATCAGGTTCAATCAGTCCCAACAGTAGGGCGCTCTGGGCAATCACAGGCAGAGAGTCTAGAGAGTATACATAAGAACAACATAATATGATACCTCAGTTTCAGGTCAGTCCTGAAGAAGTGAAAGCATTAAATGTATTATTAATTTTGGAACTGCCGTCATGTCCGATCAACTTGGTCCGTACACTGAAAGAAATAATTCGACGATATACGCATAATTCTGGTTATTCCAACCATAATGTATTGCTCGCTCAGCTACAGCGATACCGTGTGCGTATTTTACCCATACGATAATTACTGAAGCAATATTACTGCTTCATTCATATGTTCTAATAGATATTTCTAAACATAAAATGGATTTAGTAGAACGAATTTGTACGGCTGCGTCAGACAGAATTTGGTTGGGGTAAATCAACCATATGCACGGCTCTCAGCTGCACCTCCCATTGAGGAAATCTAAGCATACCGTTCGGATAGTCTAATGCTATGCATGCCTGACATAAAATGCGAATGAGAATGCATCCTCCATACTGTAGTGGAGTTAAAATTAATTTAAAATTTCGACTTTTTTTGTACTTTCGTTATTATTAATAATATAAAACTATAATTTCATTGAAAATTATTTTTCAAAGATACACGGAAAAAATATAAATCGTCTTTGTTTTACATTGCGTTGTTACTATTCAACGAAATTTGTTACAAAGTTGTATAAAATTTAAAGGCCGGGGTGACGTAACCTCAATTAAAAGGCAGGATATACGAAAAACATAAAATAGTTCTATAAAATCTAAAATTCTAGCTAAAATGCAGTCTATATCAGAGAAGTTTTGAAATCAATTTTTAGCCGAAAAAAAATTAGTCTTATGTATTATTACTTTAATATTTGTTCACATGTTCGAGTACACAATTACTTTGTATTACACAATCACTACACTTTTTATAATCGCGGGCCCGAAAAATTTTTATTTGCCGCGGGTTCGAACCCAATATGTTTCGCATTCCTAACGCCTAAAGCCTCGCGGCTAACCTATCTTCGACTACAATAAAAAAATCTAAAATATAACCTACACCTGTGCAGGAACGTCTGAAAATATTTGTAATCCATTCTTTAAAAAATGTTGCTACGCTTATAATAAAATATTTATAATTTAATAATTTTAGAAAAATTACATATTATTATTGAATACTTTTTGTAATTGAACCAGATTTTAACTAAAGTCATTAATATTTCAAGATATTTTAAAAGATTTGAGAAAAATCATGTATATATTTCAAAATTTATTTGAATTTAACTGATTTCTACCAATTTCTGAAGATTTCAAGAGATTTAACGCACTTTAAAGAATTCAAGAACATTATTTATATTTTAAAATTACTTTAAAATCTTAAAGCTTATTTAAGTTTAACTAAAATTCCTTAAAAATCCTTTAAAATTACTTAAAACCTCATACATTTATTTGAAATATCTTGAACACTTTTAAATATTATGAAATCTTTTAAAATCTTTTGAAATTCAATTATAAACTTTAAAATATTGTAAATCAAATAATTACCTTCAAATCCCTAGAAATTCCTGAAAATCTGTTTTAATACTTAAACATATTTTTAAATTACATAAAGATCCTTAAACTTCAAAAAATTTTCTTAAATCATTTAAAATGCTTTGTAATATTTTAAATTCCTTTGCCGATTTTTAAAACCATATCAAATTCATTGAAATGCTACAAAATCCCTTAAAATTACTTCAAATCTTATGGACTCATAAAAAGTATTTTAAGTCTTTGAAATTCATCTATGAACTTTAATCTTTTTTAATTTAAAAGAATTTTCTAATCCCGTTAAACTACTTTGAAATTCATTTAAATTTTTTTAAATACTAGAAAATATTTTGTAATCACACAATAATACATAAACTTCTTTGAAATTTCTTTGCATTTTTTAAAATCACTTTAAATAATTTTGAATCTTTAAAAACTTGAAGAGCGCAAAGACGAATTGGGAAATATGTCAGAATATTTGTGAAGATTTAGGGATATTTCGGAATATTTTGGAATATCAAAAATATTTAAGATCATTAAGAATTGTTCAGTGACATCCCTGCTGGTTTTTTGAAAGATGTCGGATCTAATTGAGCCAATTATTAAATTTTTTTGAAGAAAGTTTTCATTTGCATTAGGGTCTTATGAAAATCCTTAATTATAAAACATGCACTTCCTAAATTATTAGATTGGCAAACGTTTCGACCACGGATAGGGTTCCTCTTCAGTGCCAGATATAAGATTTAAATATATGATTTAAATTAAATAAAAATTAAAAGTTTGGCATTCACTATTTGGTAAAAAAATGTGTTTTCATGCATAAACTTCGTATTTATATGTCGTGCAGCTCCTCTCTCTCTTACTCTCTTTCGCTCTCTCCTTCTCGGTCTCTCTTTCTTTCACCGTCAACAATATTTACAGAGGTCCTCCAATTTTACAACTTACGGGGTTCAAAGGAATGGTGCTTTAATTATTAAAAGGGCTGTGACCGTAATTCTACCTGAAAATGACCGATTGCCGGTTCCCTTTAGGAGGCGACAACCATAGTGACCACGTGTACTCAAAATTTGTTTCGCTTTACAACAGGATAGTATATTTTTGAAAGTTTTTCCATGTTGGTTCTTAAATTGACAGCGTTCTCATTACCAGCAATATGACACATTTCCAACATCAGACGTTTCCGACAGTTACATTCATTCGCAAGAATTTTCGCGTTATCAAAATCGAAAAAATGATCTTTCTCAATACTATGCTTAGTGAGCATTTTCTGTTTGTTAGGGACCTTATTTATATATTTCTTGTGTTCTTTAACCCTCACTCCTAACGGACGTTTAGTTTAGCCTATGTAAACCGCTTTGCAATTTTGACCTTTGCACCAAATGCAATAAACAATATCGCTATTTTATAAATTATCGTAAGAAATCTTTCGTTTTTAAACGCCGTAGTTATGTCATAATGCCCGAGAGCTGTCGCAATTTGCTCAGATAGACCATCAACTTATGGAATGCTAATAAAAGACCTAATTTCCGCGTTTCGAACTATTTCGTCAACTCTACATTGTTCATTTTGGGCCAAAATATGTAATCTGAAATCTATATTATCTTTAACAAATTTTTCCGGATAAAAGTTGTCGCGAAGTGTGTCTTCCACTAATCGCAAATTTTCTTGATGATATGGTTTTTCCGAAAAAAGAATGGCTCTGTCAACCATATTAAAAACTACCTTTTTTGTATTTTTGTGAATTATTTGAATCAAAATTTAGGCATCTAACAGACCAGGTGGGTTTGCTATACCAATTACACTTGGGAATGTCGGAAATGTGTCATATTGCTGGTAATGAGAATGCTGTCAATTTAAGAACCGACGCGGAAAAACTTTCAAAAATATACTATCCTCTTCTAAAGCGAAACAAATTTATTAGAACACGTGGTCACTACGGTTGTCGCCTCCGAAAGGAAACCGGCAATCGGTCATGTAAATTTTCAGGTAGAATTACGGCCACGGCCCTTTTAATAATTAAAGCACCGTTCCTTTGAACCCCGTAAGTTGTAAAATTCAAGGACCTCTGTGAATACTGTTTCAGTTTTCTTCGTGATTTGAGGCGGAGCGGATGTCTCTAATTTTCTTTAATTCGAAAAGAATCATATTTATATTTACAGAAATTCTGTTGTATAAGAATTGTCAATCGTTGATTTTGTGTTTCTTTCTATTAACTTCATCTCATATTTTAAGTGTGTGTCTCTGTGCAACGTTTTTGTGATTTTTGTGTTTGTGGGATTACGAAGTGATTTACTTCCCCACGATCATCTCATCCTTCTGCGACGGAACGGGACGACCACACAGAGAGGAAGTTGACACTGAAAGAGAGAGAGCCAATGAGAAATTTCTGCAAACACATCATTAAGAATATCAAGAATACCAAGAATATCCGGGAATATTGGAAGAATACGTGTTTGGGAATTTTTGGTGAATTTATTAGGAATGTTAAAGTGATCGACCCCTCGCCATATCGAAATAAATTGGTTTAAATGATCTCATATTTTGAAGAAACAATTTTTTATTTAGAGTACATGTTACATTTAATTCTTTGGTATATATTTACAACCGTCGGCGATCTCATTATTAATGGTTAAAGGTAAACTGTAATGAACGTCGGTTTTTTAGAGAATATCGTACGAATCACAACCATCGCTCACCGAATTCATTTGAAATCAGGCGTAAAATAGCGAAATTACCTAAAAATCCTGACCTATTGTTTACATAAAATTCAAATATTATTCTGAAGATACATAAATGAAAGGCTAATAAATGTTAAATATATAATTTATTTATAAATTTTTAATAGAATATTTGATAAATATTAATCTTGCAAAAATTTTGGAGTTAGGTATTCAAAAGCTTCTTCACTCACCTCATTTGCTACAAAACAAGTCTGAAGACGGCGACTAATGCCGCGTCGACGCGCACCTCACCGGCTCAGCAATCTCGCATAATACTAGGCAGTCTGATAATTCCCTGAAAAATGAAAGACGGAGACGTTTTTTTTTACCAAAGTCGGTTTTATTTTTCAACATACTCTCCCTTTAGATCGATACAGGGAGTCCAACGATTTTGTAACTTTTTGATACCGTCCGAAAAGTACTCGATCGGAAGGTCTCCAAAATACGCCTCAGTTTCAGCTATGAGCTCCTCATTTGAGT
>NC_046660.1:79109173-79133236 GCF_010883055.1 Belonocnema kinseyi | reverse complement strand
GGATATCGTTTTCTTGCGAAGATAGTAGTGTTTGATCAAAACTCGAAACTCAGATTTTTCCATATTAAAAAAAACTCGGAGGTTAGTCGCATCTCAGTGCTGCAACATGTAAATTCGTAAAAATAAATGGCTGAAGTTTTGACAGGCGTCATTTGAAGGATCAAGCTCGACGAAAATGGTTCACATTAGTGAATACTAATGCCATCTCTTAGAATTTTCAGGTACTTATCAGACTGCTTAGTATGCTCGGTACAACACATCGATTCGTGTACCTACACTATAATATTTTAATATTTTAATTATATATCTAATACTACACTTTTCCCAACTATCATTCCAGTCAAACAAACTTGCCTTGTCATATTAGACTTGGTGATTTTCTTATACGCAGGTAATAAATCTCAAATCCGTATGACTGAGACAGCACATTTTTCTATCTAATTCAGTTAGAAATTCTCAATCAAACTCGGATTGTCATTAGCCTCAAACTATTTTTTTCAGTGTAGCAACGCGTTTTTCCCTCTCTTGACTACTAGGAAGCCATAGTCCGAGCGCTAA
Source organism: Belonocnema kinseyi (assembly GCF_010883055.1). Lineage (NCBI taxonomy): Eukaryota > Metazoa > Arthropoda > Insecta > Hymenoptera > Cynipidae > Belonocnema > Belonocnema kinseyi. Next base: position 79,132,678 of record NC_046660.1, on the reverse strand, counting down.
GTTCGTTGTGCAATTTACAAGCCCATGTTTCCATGACCTCAAGAGCTTTGTTAATTAGTTTTAAGATTTTTTGAACTGAACAGGAGAAAGTGAATAGCGCAGTGCCGTCTAAATATAATCCGATTGAAACTTCGGGAACCTCATGGATGTCATTTACCTACCTGATGCATACCCGCTCGGATGGGTTTTTCTTTCGACAGTGTCTCATCTATTTTTTATTTCGTTTTCTAAGCATTTCTATATGCCAGACACTATCAAAAGGCTTTGCCAATCAAAGAACCGTATTGTTTTAATTTAAGGATGTTTTCTTACTCAAGGTGGTAGTTTACGAGAGTATTATTTTTTCAAAGATTTTGCTTATACTATTTAATAGGGCAATTAGTCGGTTTCTCATGCGATAGACCGAAAGGGATGGGATTTTTCCTAATTACTAGTTTCATAGGAGATAAAATAATGTTTATATGAGTAGTACAGGAATCCTTTCATCTCTAGATTGTTGATAATAGAGTCGTAGTCCTCTATGTAGGGAACGCGAAGAGAATATACATCTGACTCAATATTATAGACTAAGGCTTTGTAATTAATCGAGTTTTTTTTACACATCACGAACCACTGAGTAGGGTTAGTTCATTTCCTCTACAATGACGTTAAATACATATATTTTTCCTGGAGCAGCAGATGTTCATGCTGTATTCGTATTTTTAGATTGAGGGTTCTTGTTGGTTGTGGTTCAAATGGATATCAGCTTGCTCACCACGGACGTTCTAGAAGTCTTACTGCTTTCTTTGAAGGAAGTGATTCTATCATAGTCACTGCAGGTACTGGCGGATGCGTCATCAGCCTGCATGGCGAGTTTCCGTTTCTTACTCCTGGATGTGACGTATGAAGAAGCCAGGCGTCAAGTTCTTTTATGCCCTGTAGGAAAATCGACAAAGGGTCATCTAGTTCTTGAATAGTACGAAGCCTAAGTTATGAAGTAGCTTGTGGAGGCCAAATTTCCTCCATACAAAATGTGCGTCAACCTCCCGTTGATCGGATGGCTACGTCAATGTCTTTGGTAAGATTTCTGGTTGTCCGTAAAAGCTTTAATTTGGATACCTTTCCTCCTTGTCGACATCCTAAATACCGCAGGCTGTTAACTGTATTAGATCGCAGTAACTGTTACGTTGACGTCTCAGCTTCCTTTCTTCTTCGCCCTTTTGGATTATCTTCAAGTCCTTTACCGCCTTCTTTTAACGCTGGATTGAAAAAATTCATGATGGGTCCCACTGATCGAAAAGGCTTAAAATAATCAAGGTCCGTCAGCCACTTCCAAAGATCACAAGCAAGCGACACCGAGAATTTTCGAGATCCTTTCACCTCCAGGTGGGAGAGAAGCGCAGCCACTGAAGAGAGTGTGAGGTTAACGTCGCAGGGTCGGCGACTGACAGTTCTTGCTGACATTTGTGGGTGAACTGCTGTGTGAATGAGAAAATATGTAAATTTCCAGAAACTCTTAAAAATACCATAGCTTTTTATATGGTCTCGTACATTAAATTTTAAATAGATTTTTGCGCTGAGCGCTATTCACTTTGTACTTGATCTCAGAAAATTTAAATCATAATTAAACATAAACTCGTTATTACACATTTAAAATAAAATTATAATAAAACAACGAGAATAGTAATTTTAATAATAAAACGACAACTCGAAACATGAAATTGTAAAAGATTACATATTTCATACCATTTGTTGCGATTCTAGAAAAATTTGTTATATAGAATCTTTATAAGCAAATCAGTGTAAAAAAACGAAGTTGAAATTGAAATTTAAGAAATCTAAATTCGATTAAAATCAAATTAAAAATCTTATTCAAGGCAGTCCGGCTATTGGATCGGTCAGATGAAAAATAATTAAAATTAGTTGCTGTTTGTGGAGAAATTTGTCCTCTTTCACGTAATGCCTTTTTAGGGGTCATTTTCAGGTAAAAATTTCAAGTATCCCTGTTTAAAGTCGTGTAAAACACATGGGATCTTATGCAGAGGACTTTCACGAGCTCCAAAAACGGTTAAATTTGGCTTCAAAATTTTATTATTATTTAAAAAACATTTTATTCATTTTAAACAGAATAGAAATTTGGGGGACCGGTCGCTACTACAGATATCGGATCTACACGTTGAATGAACTCTGCACATTACGCGTAAACGTCGAGTCTACACATTTAAGTCTACACATGCAAGTCTCCACGCCTAACTCTACCATTTTTGTAAATGAATTTTTTAAGACTGTACACATTAACTATATTTATTAAAGTGTACACGCTAAAACCATGCACATTAAACTCTGAACACTAACCTCAAAAGTAGTAAACCTCGAACATTAAAGTTTACACAAAAAACTCTTCACTTTAAACTCTGCACATTTAACTCTACACGTTATATACAGTCAAGATTTAAATTTTCATGATAAAAAGGTCTACAAATTAAACTGGACACATTACTGTTTACACGTTAAACTCTACACGAAGAAACTATGCACATTAAACTTAACACGGTTAAATGTGCACTAGGGTGGCTGAAAAACGATTTCTTTATAGGGCAACGATCCCCTCAATTTCACTCTAAATCCGATAAAAGAAATTCCGTAATTTTTTATTTTCGATTTTAAAAGGTGCCGGTTTTTATTTGAAGTTTCCGATGTGAAATGCATGGGGAAAAATCACTTTTTTGAGTTTATGGAATAATTTTTTAGGGGTTTGAAACAATGTGACGCGAAAGTATGAGGGCCTGTTGAGAATTATCCAACGAAGAATTTCATGTATCGGACATATGGGCTTGACACCCCTAACACATCCTCATGAGTACATGAAAACTACCCTTAAAACAAAAAATATCCATTCTTCATGGCATCGACCTTTTGAGCACTATATTCTGGTCTTTCTTTACTCGAAACTATTAATATTGGTCGAATGGAATATTTTTAATAATTGGTTAATGAAGTTTTAATTATTGAAACAAATGGAACTTATTTCAATAATTTTTGTTTTTGAAGAATTGTTGTTTTTTCCATAAAATTATTACTATTAGTCTAGTGGAATATGTAATAACATTGGTTCATTAATTTTCAATTGTTTAAACAAATGGAATTTGATTACTGGTTTACATCGGGGTGGCTGTGGGCCATCCGCATCTAGAAAACCTTTACCATTTTGTCAGTTTTCGCGTATCTCTCAGCGTTTTCAAGATAACTCAAAATTTTCATTTTCGGGTTAGGGGGATTTAAACAATCTTTTTATTGGGCTGGTTCTAGTTGGTCGAAGACAAAACTCCGCTTAAAAAAACCTTCAAATCTACTTAGTTTTCACGTTTACATGACCGCTGTCGAAAAAAAATCAAAATTTTAATTTTTTTAATTATGAAAATTTATTTAATGTTTAGTTTGGGGTGGCTCAGGACCATCCTTATTTATAAAGTCCTGAAAATGCTGCCAGTTTTCGCGTATTTCACAGTTATATTATAGTTATATTATAACTATATATATTATAACTATAATATAACACAGTTATATTATAAGTATATAAGAAACATTTCAAAGGTCAGAGATCGAACCGCTGAATTCTAACATAAAGACCGAGCACCTAACCGTCCAAGTTACCAAGGCTAACATCTATTATTATAGAACTCTCATTTATAGATACCATTCTTATTTAATCTTCAGCTGCATAAAACAATATCGCCGTCATGCATTCAGAGGGAAAGAAATAGAGGATTTTTTTCCAGACAATTTGCATGTAAACTTATAATTTATGATTATTTATCAATTATTATTCACAAGAAAGTGATAAAAATCATATTTTCTATAAGTTTAGCGTGTTCACTTTAATATGCAGAGTTCCATGTGTACAGTTTTAACGTGTAGACTTTAATGTGCGTAGTTAAACGTATACACTTCAATTTGCACAATTTCAAAGTGTAGAATTGTCAAATAATGAAATTTAAAATTCAAAGGAATTAATTTGCAGAGTTATTATGTATAGACCTTGCTATGTAGACTTTAATGTGTAGACCTTAATGTGTAGACTTTTTCTACTTACCATTTAATGTGTAGACTTTCCACGTGGTGAATTAAGTGTGTTGACTTGAATGTGTACACTTAAATGTGAAGACTTTCACGTGGTCAGATTAATGAGTAGACTTCATGTATATAGTTTTAAGTGGTGAATTAAATGTGTAGAGTTGATCACCTTAATATAATGTCTGCACGCAATGTGTAGAGTTGAATAAACGTGTAGATCCGATATGTGTATTATCGATACCCAGCTAAAATTTTGTTACCTAATTTAATAATTGATATCATGACCAAATTTTGTATTTAATTCCAAATTTAAAAAAAAATGGACATAGCTTCGACTAGATTTCCCAGTGGCCGGACTACTTTAACGTCCAATGATCAAGTTATTCAATAGAATTCCTGAAAATAAAATCAAGAATCCAATGACCAAATTTGAACAGCTACGATAAAAGGCTCCTACTTAAATTTAAAAAAATATTTTCTTTAAAACAAAATCTTCGAACAAAAATAAAAAAGAGGAAAGAAAAATTAAAAATAAGTGATGGGATAAAAATGAGAAGGCCCATTTGCCTCTCATCTCTTATTTCTCATATCTCACATCTGCCTTTTCTTTCTTCCTCTTTATTTTTTCGGAAAATTTTTATGAAAGAGAAAATCTCTCTTTTTTCTTTTGCAACAGAAGCATTTTATGGTGGTTATCAAAATTTGGACGTCAGATTCTTCGTTTTATTTTCAGGAATTCTTTATATGAATTTGGAGTATTAAAAGAGTTTTTATTTTAAGTAAGATTTGGACAAAAATAACAAAATTTCAAGATATGTCAGAATATTTTTATGGATTTTAAACAATTTCATCAGATTTCATAAAAATTGAACGGCATTTAAAAATTTTACTACAAATATCAGGAGGTTTTAAGATAATTCAAGGGATTTCTAAACATTTTGCATGACTCTCACGGATTCAAATTTTCAGATAAACCAATATTTACACGAATTTCGAGAAATTTTAAAACATTTTGAGGGGGTTTAGGTAATTTTGAATATTTCCACAAATTTGAGGAAATTCGATGAAACAACAAAGATTTTAAGATGTTTCAAAAGAACATTGATTTTAGAATATTCCAGGAATATTTCATTATTAATGGATTAGAAAGATTTATAGGGATTTAACTATTTTTTGAAGAAAACTTGAATGAGAAGGTTTAATCTTGTTTAAATTTCAGATATCTATCGCAGATGTTAAGAAATATTGTAAGATTTCTTACACATTTTATTTTATTTTATTTTAGGAGTTTGAAAACATATCAGAATGTTTTAAATTATTTCAAAGGATTCTAATAAACTCCGAAGGGCATTTACGGATCTTAGAGCTTTTAAGTGGATTTTACGGGATTTATAAATATTTTTACTAACTGAAAAAGATTTATTCTTTTTCAGATCATAAATGTGCGAGAAATTAAATATATTTTCACGAATTTCAAGGAATTTCGTATCATTTTAAAGGATCTTAGAGGATTTTTAAGTTCTTACAGAATGTCAAGGGATTTCATAGATTTTCTCAGGATTTATAAAGATTTGACGAGATTTCTAGAGAAGTTGGAAAGATAAATGAAATAATGTGCAATTTCAAGTGACTTTAAGGTATTTTAAGGAATTTCACAAAGATTCAAGAATTTTGCTATCGAATCTTTCAGGCTTTTAGGAGATTTAAAATATTTCAAAAGATTAAAACGTTCTTTTCTAGAGAAATTTAATAAAATAGTTTAACTTAAATCATATTTGAGGGCCTCAAAATAATTTATACTTTTTAAATCAATTTTTACGTTTTTCTAAAGTTTCAAGGGATTCTAAAGGATTTTATGAGAATAATACGTAATGGAAGTTCAAAGAATTTTGTAGAATTTTCGAAAATTTCAAGGGATTTCTAGAGAACTTTTGAAAATAAATTAAATTTCATGGAATTTTAAGGGATTCTTAAAGATTCCACAGATTTCAAGGGATTTTAGGGCATTTTAAAGTATTTCACAAAATTCCACGAACCTAATAAGATCTCTAAAAATTTTAAGGGATTTCTACGGATTTTAACCACTCAAGGAGTTAATATTAAGATTTATAGAAACTCCAAAAAGGCTAAAAAATTTGAAGGCTTTACACATTTTAATCGATTTTAACATATTCCAACAGATTCCACGAATTTCAAGGAATTCTAAGGTATTTTAAAGAATTCTTTAATATTTAAAGGATTAAAATAAATCTGCAATGATTTCAATCGATCTAATCGTTTTCCCAGAGAACTGTAACTAATAAATTTAAATGAAATTATATTCAAGGAGTTTATTAATTTAAATTAAAAGAATTTGGGAACGAAGTTTAATTCGATTTTAAAGATTTTTTCGAATTTCAACAATTCAAGGAAAGAAGATTAAAATGTATGCGATTACCAATTATTTAAAAAAATGTAGGGGATTCTATCAAATTCAATGAATTTCAACTGATTTTAAGAGCTTTCAACAATGATAATGTACCTACAAATATTTTGAAAGGTATCAAGTTACTTCAAAAGATTTTAAAACGTTCATTTCAAATCACTTTTAAATCCATTAAAATATTCAAAGTCTGTTAAAATCCATATAAATACCTAAAAATCTTTTCACCTGTTTCAAAATCTTTTGACATCTTTAAAATATTTAGAAATCAGTAGAAATTATTTTAAATCGCTTTCAAATAAAACTAAAGAAATTTATTCCCTAAAGTTCTCTAGAAAACCGTTGACATTCGTTGAAATTTGTAAAATGTCCAGAAAACTTTAAAATAATTAGAGGTCCTTGAAATCTTGTGAAATGCTCTGGCACCAGAAAAAAATTTACCAATAACTTGAAATTCTGTATAATATTTTGAAATGAAATCTTTTAAATCCTTCATATATCTCCTGGAATCGCGAAATGATTAAAGAGTTAAAATTCCTCGAATATAATAAATTCAATGCAATGTAGTGTTTGAAGTATTCTCTCAAAACCAAGCATTAAAATAGCTAGAAATCTTTGAAACTTATTCCTCAAAGCTCTAGAAAAAAATGTGCCCGCTTAGCGGTCATATTCTCATCACGTGCTACGCACGCGGCTCGCAAGTTTGAGCGCGCCTCAGGCGGGCGACTATTGGTTCTCGCGCTTCGCGCTCGATGATGTATTCTTGCGCTTCGCGCTCGAAGGTGCATTGGCTCGCGCTTCGGCCTCGATGCTGCATTTGTCTCGTCTTTTGCGCTCGGTCTTTGTATTTGCCCCACATTTGTTCACAGACCTATTAAGGTTAACGAACCAAACATCGATAACTGTAATTTGGTGATTGTGAATTCTCCTTTGTTAAAGCTTCTTCGGCTTTAACGAACACAATCTCATCACGTATCTCGTGCTTCGCACTCGATTTTGTCCAAAATGTTAACTTTTCTATATTATGTTTAACACTTCTGTATCAAACTTACGAGGTGTGTTCAAAAAGTAAGGTGAATTTTGAATTTTCGCAAGCTACGTACATTCAAGTTTTAAATTTTTTGTTTTGTTGTGTTGGTACACTCGTCACGATGATATCTTCACAATTTTGACTATACAGCTCGTGTTGTTTTTCTGGCAGAGGCGTAAAAGGTTAGAAGGGTTTAGCGTGCTCGGCGATTTTCTTCTTTCGAAAAAAATGGAGCAAAGAGTTTGCATTAAATTTTGTGTGAAAAACGGAATCCAGTGCTCTAAAACTCTTGAAATGTTGACAGGTGCATACGGTGAGTCTACTCTCAGTAAGAAAAATGTGTATAAGTGGTACAAGCTGTTCCAAGAAGGCCGAGAGGATGTTGAAGACGAACCTCGCCCTGGACGTGCCAAAACGTCAACAACAGATGAAAACGTTCAAGCAGTGGAAGGAATGGTGTTGAAAAATCGCCGAATTACCATCAGAGAAGTTGCTGAAGATGTTGGTATATCGGTTTCGCTCATGCCATGCTATCTTTTCGGACGTTTTGGGCATGAGACGTGTGTCGGCGAAATTTGTTCCAAAACTGCTTAATTTTGATCAAAAGATCCATCGCATGACCATTGCTCAGGAGATGTTGAATGAAATCAATAATGATATTCACCGGATTTGGCCCCAAGTGACTTTTTTCTTTTCCCAAAACTGAAGAGACCCATGAGAGGACATTGATTTTCAACGATTGAGGAGATAAAAACTCCATCGCTGAAAGAACTCAAGGCTATACCACAAAATGATTATCAGAAGTTCTTCGATGGTTGGAAAAAGCGTTGGCATAAGTAAATTATATCTGAGGGGGATTACTTTGAAGGGGACAACATAAATGTTGAGGAATAAATGAATATTTTTTGAGAAAATCATAAAGTCACCTTATTTTTTGAACACACCTCGTATAATACAGTTATTCAGATTATTTAGCGATAGAAAGTTTTCACATAAAACTTATGCCTTTTAATTATGATGAGAATGTAAAAATACATCATTGTCGTGCGACAAAAATTTGAATTTTCGACTTTTTAACAAAATTCAAAAAGTTGTTAAGATAATCATGTAGGTTTTTAAAAACTAATATTTTTCTTTTGTTGACTTTTTTTCATGTGGTGCATTGAATGACATAGAATAGTCATTTTCGTTTTTATTATTATTTTTTTTTAAGTTTGGAAACGTTATAACTCTGGTAATTTTGTTGTTATCAAAAAAAGTCATCAAGATAAATTGTTTATATTTTTGTGCACTATAAGCAGCACTATATGAAAATTTCAAATCTTAAAAAAGGTAGTCTTAAAAATTTTGAAAATGCTCCAAATTATTGCATTTTTATTTAAAATAGATGGCTAACGAAATCTTCCTTTCTTTTCATATCCTTATAAAGTGTGTCAAAGGGAAATTCAATAAAATAATTACTTCAAATGTTACTGTGTTTACAGACTACAACGACAACGACGATAATGACAAGGCCGATTATACCGGTTTCTTTGGAAATTAGGGATTCACGAAAAGTGAAAATTTCAAGAAATCCGCGATAGTCAGTTTTCCCATAAAATAATACCTTCTTATTATGATGATAATGTAATAATTCAGTATTTTTTGTGCGATTAAAAGATGAATTTTCGATTTTTTTTTAAATTATAAAATCTGTTATGATGACCTTGTAAGTTTTTCAAAACTTAACGTTTTCCTTTTTTTACCTTTTTTTTATATCGTGCGTTGATTGGTTTAGAATTTTCATTTTCATTTTGTATTTTGAAAAAGCCATAACTGTGATAATTTTCTTGTTATCAAAAAAATCCATCAAGATAAATTGTTAACATTTTCGTTTGCTATAAATAGCCGTACGTAGAATTTAAAAATCTTTGGCCCTTAAACCTGTGTGCCAAAGCCCAATGTCAGTCCAAAGACATCCAGTATACATACGACAACGACAGACAGATACCAACCTGAAAACTTTTTGTACCTTCTGAGGAAATCTCAAAACGTCAATATTTGATGGAATCCACGAAAGCCATTTTTCGTATGAAACCAATACGTTCTCATTATAGTGTGAATGTAAAAAGGGCGTGCCCTATTAAAGAAATGTGAAAATCAAAATTTTAGATCTTATTTAGGCAAACAATTTTTTTATTACACATTTTACTGTACCGAGTACCGTCTTCCACACATTTAGTTTATTTATTTTTTCGCAACTTGTGTCAAAAAGTGATTCATTATGAATTTGTAGTTTTTTCCAGTGCCTGTAATTTGAGCTTTTTCATTTTTTTCGTATCTTGCATAGTTTAACCAAAAAATGGAATTGGTGGATTTTTTTGTAGGATCAAATTTGGAAATTTCAACTTTTCGACCAAATTAAAAAAGTTCTTATCATAATCCTGTAGGGCCTTTAAAAAGCAAAGTTTTTCTTCTCCTGACTTCTTTTCATATCATGTGTTGTTTGGCTTAAAATGTTCATTTTATTTTTTCTTTTGGATTTTGAAAATGCTCTAACTCTGATGATTTTCTATTTATAGAAAAAAGTCATGGGGATAAATTGTTTGGGTTTTTGAGTACTATGAACAACCGTACATAGAATTTTTAAATCTTGAAAAAATGTCGTTTCAAAAACTTTTGATACGTTCAAATTTGGAATTTTCAACTTTTCGACCAAATTAAAAAAACTGTTACTGTGATCTTGTAGGGATTTCGAAAATCAACTTTTTTCTTCTCTAGATTTCTTTTCGTATCATTCGTTGTTTGGCTTAAAATGTTCATTTTAATTTGTTTTTTTTGGATTTTGAAAATGCTCTCACTCTAGTAATTTTTGGTTTTTCAAAAAAAGTCAGAAGGATAAATTGTTTAACTTTTTGAATACTATAAATAACTGTACAGAAATTTCGGAATTTTTAAAAAAGTGGTCTCAAAAATATTCAAAATGTGCCCACTTTTTGACTTTTCATCCAAAATGGCTGGCTAACGAACTTGACCTTTAGTTTAGGACACTAAACGAGTGTGCCAAAGGGCAATCTAATAGATTAATTTTTTCGAAAGTGATCGTTTTCACAGACAAGCAGACATATATACAGACATACAGACATACAGGCACATTCGTAAAAACCAGTTTTTCGGTTTCAGAGGGTCTCAAAACGTGGAAATTTGATAAAAACTGGGGGGGGGGGGTCAAATTTTACACAAATCTAATACCTTCTCTGATGAGAATGTAAAAAACGGTTAAAATCACTGGGAATCTTTAAAATCCTTCGAAATCCCTAAAGATTTAATAAAATTCTTTAAATCCTGTAAAATTTCTTGAAAAAACCTTAAAATCCTTTGAAATCTTTGGCAGTCGTAAAAATTATTTGAATTCCGTTGAATATAAATTAAACTAAACTGATTGAGCTTCTAAATTGTTGTAAATTTTACCACATTTTTTAAAACACTTTGGAGTTTCTTTAATCAACTTAGATTCTTCGAAATTCTTTAAAATCTCAGGAAATGTTAGAAAACCTTTAAAATCGTCTGAGATCCCTTGAAATGTTTTGAAATCTTACCAAATTCCTTGAAATCCCGTAATTCGTTTGTGGTCATTATTAGAAACCCTTTAGGGTTAGAATGTTTTTTTCATTCACAAGAAATCGAGTTGGCCTTCATTCACCTGCAGATAATTTTCATGTGAGGTATACAAAAATATAAAAAATTTCAAAAAACCTCCAAATTTCAATTAAATATTTGAGTTTTAAACTAAAAATGATAAATTTTCAACAAAAAGTGTGATATTTTATATTTTCACCGAAAAATGTTTTAAATTTCAATTAAAAACTGTTGAACCAAACTTAAAAAAAAAGTTTCCAGCAGATGTTATTATTCAATTTTGAAATAAAAAAGATAACTGTCAATGCAAAAATAGAATAGTTACATTTAGAAAAAAAAATAATTTTCAACGAAACAAAAAGAACACGTTTTATTCATACAGTTAGTTACATTTGTTAACTAGAGAATAAGAAATAAATTTTTAACTAAAATGATGGATCTTGATTATAAAAATTGATTTCTTAACCAAGTAGTTCAAATTTCAAACCAAATATTAATTTTCTACCAAAAAAGACAATTTTCCCACGAAATACCATAATTTTCAAATAAAAGAAGATGAAATTTGAACCAAATATAGAATAGTTGAATTTACATTTTAAAAAATCGATTTTAAACAAATAGAAATGAACTTTTCAGTAAAATAGTTTCGCTTCAAACCAAGAAAGTTAATTTTTCACGAAAAAGATTATGTTTCAACTAACGAGTTTACTTTTATACTAGAAAATACGAATGTTCAACAAAAAAGTTAAATTTTTATCAAAAACAGGTAAATTTTAAACTTAGAATAATTAAACTATAAGTGAAAAAATTAATTTTCAACCAAAAAGTTGTGATTTGTAACCAGAAAGATATACGATTTGTGAAGAAATAGTTGAACTTTCAGAACAAGGATACGAACTTTCAACAAAAAAGAATGAATTTGTAAGAAAATTGTTTAATTTTCAACAAAATAATAAAGCAAACTTCAAATTCATTTCATCTAAAAAACTGCCTGGCTCTTTCAGGTTGTTCTTGACATTCCCTGACTTTCTATGGTCAGTTTTAATCGGGTGCTGGCTAGCCCACCATGACCAAACATTTTTCTAAGTATCTAACACAAATATTTTTGGCATCTTTCATAGATAGTCATGGGCCTTAAAAGCACTAGAAATAAAAAAATAACATAAAAAAATGAATTTCATTAATCACCATCGAGTCTCCCTTTTGGGGCCCTATTAGGGTACTGGCTAGCCCGTCAAGGCCAACAAATTTGTGAATTGTTTCATTCAAACATTTTTTGTACAGCTTTAAAAAGAGCGTGGGTGTTTAAATGTTTAAAAATTGAAAAATGAAGTGTAAAAGAACAAATTTGTTCCCTCACCATCTAGTCAGTATTTTGAGGACCTAATCGGATGCTGACTCACTTATTAGAATGCAACATTTTTCTGAGTGATTAATCCAAATATTTTTGTACACATTTCAAAAAATATCTAGCAGTAGTTTATCTTGCCCAGACTAGCATTTGACCAAACAAAAACGTTTCACTTCTAGTCAGCCCTTTAATAGACCGTCTTGACAGCGCCACATATGAGGTCAAGAAGGTAATCAGTAAAATAAATCATTATGGACTAGTAATAGTATCTTTGATTAGGAACGCCCCAATAACAAAATGCTTTTCGAAAGCACTTTTCAAGGAAAATTTTAAACGACATTTATCAGAACTCAGTTCTTTTCTCATGCTAGTAAAGTGCTCTACGATTATTCAAAACGTGTGCAATATAATCTTTCAGAACGATGCTTCTGGAATGAAAATCACTGAAGCTGGCGTGATAGTAGCGCAGGTGAAAATTACGCAGGAGTTGAGGGAAACACGGAGGGCGATGCCGATAGAGGGAGGACGGTAGAGGTCGAACAGAGTGAGGAAGAGGGATAGACGGAGTGATGCATGCGGACAGACAGAGAAGAGGTGCTTCGCAGGCAGGCAACCGGAAGCTAGTTCGCCGCTCATCTGCGTCAGCCCTAGCTCAGGGGCGGGACCAGGGAGAACCGGAAGTGCCCGGATATGAGTTTCCGGCGCGAACAATTTGCAGCGCGAAATTGAATGATCGACTCCGATAACCGTCGCGACTGTAGCCAGCTGAAATCCTGACGAGCTTCGGGTGTCCTAGGGAGCACAATTACGACGATTTGCCATTATCGTCATTACCGGGAAAAGCGTCCACGAAAAAAATTTCAAGACTAACATTGAAGCTGAGAGAATCTGAAATTTTACTATTTTCAAATATTAAGAATAAGCTTACAAATGGTACTTTGGGCTTGTTCAACAAATACGAGTACCCACCCCCTCTTCCTCTTGTATTTTTAAGACAAAGTTTCTTCTTCGACTTCGTTTGATAAACGTGTAAAATTATATACAAACAAAACAAGAAGGGTGACGTAAAAACGAATTTTCAATTTTTTATCAAAAGAACATCTTTCTCTCTAGATATGAGGATGCTGAATGAGAATGAAAGAACTTTACATACGAAAAATTGACATTTTCCGCGAAAATAAAAATTGAATATCGCAGTAAAACATTATCACACATATTTTTTACGAAAAATCCCAAAGCAGAAGAAAATAACTTTTTTTTAAAATTAAATGATAATAATTTTAAGAAATGTTAATGATAAAAGCTTAAAAACAATTATTACTACGTCAAAATTTCAATGAAATTTTAACTGTAATTTTTAAACACTTGTTTACAATTTTTGTTTCAAGAAATGAGATTTTCAAAAAATCTTATTACCAAAATGTGTATTTGATTTTTCAAGAAGTTTTTTATCGAATATACCCATTTTTGATTAAAATGTTGTTTACCTAGTTCTGCACTGCAACCTTGAAAATGTCAACCAGAAGAAATCCATTTTTAACGGAAGAGTTGTGTTTTGAATTTTAATATAAGTCGAATTTTTTAGAAAATGGTTGACTTTTAAGTCCAAAAACACGAATTTTCCACCAAAAAGTTTTCCACAGTAAAAAATCAATTTTAAATTTAAAAACACGAATCCGCATTAAAGGAGTTGAATTTTCGGACAAAAAAGATAATATTTAACGAAAATAGTTGAATTTTCAATTAAATAGTTTATTATGAAAATTAATTATTAAAGATTCACTTGTATACAAGCAAACTGTTGAACTTCAAAAAAAAAAAGAAATTTTTTTAGAAGACTGTCTAATTTTCAATCGTAAAGGAACAAATCTATATTTAAAAAACGAATTCTCAACAAAAAAGTCAAATTATATACAAAATAATTATGTTTCCAACATATAAGTTGAACTTTGAACTAAAATTATTAATTTTCGAAATAAATCAATTTTTGACAAATAAGTTCAATTTACTACCAAAAAAGACTGTAAATTTTTAACAAATTAATTCAACATTTGACTAAGTGTTTGTATTTTTTACTAAAAATTATGAATTCTTCATTAAAAAATCAATAGTTAAATTTTAAAACTAAAAGCAATCAATTTTTAACCGAAAATAGAGTAGTTAGAATTTTAGTTAAAAAATTAATATTGAAGTCAAAAAGAAGAATTTTCAACAAAACAATTGTATCTTAAACTAAAAATGAAGAATTTTGAACTGCAAAAAATAAAGAATTTTTAACAAGGTAGTTTTCAACTTTTCAACCAAAGATATAGATCTTCAATTATTAAAATGATTTTACAAGAAATTAGTTCAGCTTTCAACCAAGTAGTTGACGTTTAAATAAAGAAGACTAATTTTCTACCAGAAAGGATGACATTATACAACGTACATCAATTTCAAACAAGTTAGTAAATTTTTAACTAAAAATAATCCATTTGCAACCAATAATGGAATAGCAAAATTTTCAGTAAAAACATTAGATTTCAACAACAAAAAAGGAAGATTTTCAAAAAAAAGTAGTTACACTTAAACCAAAGAGATGGGTCTTTAACTATAAAATCAATTTTAACAAAATAATTCAACTTTTAACCAAGCAGTTTGATTTTCAACTCCAAAAGGTAAATATTTAATAAAAAATTAGTAATTGAATTTTAACAAAAAACAATCAATTTTAAAAGAACAATAGAAAAGTTTAGCCTTCAATTAGTTGAATTTTCAATCAGGAGAATTAATTTGCTATAAGAAAATATTAATTTGCAATGAAGTGCATACATTTTTATCCAAATTGTTAAATTTGCAATTCAAAAGGATACATTTTCAACCAACAGCAGTATAGTCAGAATTTTACTTAAAATACTTAATTAAAAAAAAATAATGTTAACAGAATAGTTGTATGTATGTATTTAATATCTCCCTTTACGGGTTTGAGAGCCTCCGCTACCTGTACATATATTTACAATTCCATCCTTAGTCTAACTTTACTACTAATCATATTCTACTCTTTAGCATTACGTAAGATAACCAATGGTCACAGTGGTAACATTAATTCTTAAAATGAGCGAGCTTCCAGGGCTTCCGTTTCCTTTTACTATAAAAAATGCATTTTCCCCGATATTGAGAACAATTTCGCTTTTTACTGTTCTTTTTCAGGATCACCCGTTTCGCTTTGCCCTACTCCCTTCCTTTCGCTTACTTCTTCCAATTTCTTCATCCACATAATTCCCTGTCCACTACCATCCAAGATCCATCTTACACACTCATCCACCCTCAACTGTCCCTCTTTCTCTCTGGCACATCTCTCTAATACATCTGCCCATGACTCCATCTCGTATCCACATAATCTACATAAATTCTCCTCTTCATCCATCCAGTATTTGCATGCTCTCACTCCTTCTCGCATTCTAAATCATACAACCCTACTCCATTTTTCTTCATTTTTTATTTTTTGCAGATATTCTGGTTCCGTCAACCCTTTGACCATCATTCTCCTTTCTTCCTCCCATTTTGAATTTCCCAAATTGCTTCTCGCTTTATTGTTTCAAATTTCGCCCAAACATTCTTGTGTTATTCTGCTTCCCTCTCCCCTTTTTAGTTTCTCTTTAAACCTCCAGGCTCTCTTAATTTGTCTAGTAACCACATTTTTTCTTCCTAACTCTTCTCTTAACATATATTCTGGGCAACTACAGCTAACCCCCATTACTCACCTCAGAAATTGCTCATGAATGCTCTCTACTTTCCCATGTTCCTTCCATCCCCAGATCTCCACACCATAACAAAATACAATGATCAAAAGACAAAAAAAACTTTCAAATTTTTGAGAACTTATAAGGAACTCCTAAAAAGAAAATACTTTTTTTTGTTGTTATCAGGAAAAATAAATCCTTCCTTCTCTTGAAGAAATTACTCACAAGCAACTATTTTCCTACTCCTAACCTCAAAAACTTCACACACTCCAAATTTTCACTTCAAACCACTCACTTTCACCCTTCACACGTTTGCCTTTACTCACTCTTTTTCCTTTACACTCGATCTCCACACTCTCTACCTTTCCTGCATCCATTACCCTTATTCTCATAAAAAAAGACAAAAATACACCACTTGACAAAAAGAATTCTTTCGCTTGAATTTCTAACAAAGTAATACAACTTTTAAGTAAGAAGTTAAAATTTCAAATAGAAACTATGAATTATTAAACCAAAATTTAATCGTTGAATTTTCAACTGTAAACTCAATTTTGAATTATAAATAGAATAATTGAAATTTCAGTCAACAAATAAATCTTGAAACAAAAAAAGACGAATTTTCAGCAGATGAGTCTAATCTTCAACAAATGAAATAATTTTTAAATAAAGTAGTTCAACTTTTAACAAAACAGTTGTATTTTCTTCCAAAAAAAGATTAATTCTCAATGAAAAGTTTAATAGTTGAGTTTTGAACTATACAGATCAATTTTCAGCCAAAAATGGATAAGCTAAATTTGCAGATAAAAAATCGAATTTCTTACAAACAAAAATTTAAACAAAATAGTTACGAGAAAAAGGAAATTTTTCTTGGAAATAGGGAATAAAGAGAAATTCTTTTAAAAACGCGATAAAAGGAGAATAGGATAAAGAGTGCGAAATGTGTAGTTAGATATTTAGCTTGTAAAAGAATAGCACTAATTTTAATTTTTTCAAGTAATGTACTAAAACTATCCCAGTTGTTCAGCAAGGCTGATTCAAGGCCATTTTATACAAAAAGGAACTACTCCCGATTTTGAACCCTATATAGTATCATAGGGTAATTTTGAAGTTGAGATTTCAAAAACCCGTTTTTTGAGAAAAACGCGTCTGAAGATTGCGAGTCTTAGAAGTACACGTGTTACATTTTTTGTTCCATAATCAAAATTACCCACTTGTCTTTAGACCGAATTCACCGAAAATGCAAGAATCTCCTAAGCTAGGACTGACAAAGTGGTTTTACTTATTGTGGATGACACTAGTAATTTTTTGTTATTTTAAATTTCTTTTTGAAATTTAGAAAGGTCGATAATAAAGGGTGGGATGCGGTGATTCCGGGAATAAAATTGACGATATTGTGAAACACGTTTGACACCAGGTACAGTCGATATTTACACTAGAGTAGGCGCAGTCGACGACACGTACCAATTGCTTTCGATCTACCTCACCGTTTACAAACTGAATTTTGCTATCGAATCGGCATGCGCTTTTGCATTTTTCGCTGCCAGGTTGAATCGGGTCAAATGCTCTTTTCATGCCGTTCGCGCGAATCCTCTCTTCTCGTTATTTGTTCACTCTCTCACCGCTACACCGGTGTACCTTTTTTCTATTTTAAAAACATGTGGGAGTACTTCTACTGTTTCTTTGGATATGTCTCACGAAGAACGATTCGGATTTCGGAAAAAGTTTTGAGTATTGACATTTTCAAAGTGAATCTCAAGAAGCCAGGATTTTTTTTAGGACGGAGAACCGAGAAGAAATCGGGACTATTCCGTGGCCTTCTAGGACGGGGTGCTGAACTGATCCAATTCCATTTCGAGTACCACTGTAAGCAGTACTTTAGTTACGGATGGAACGTTGGACGTAGAGTACTCTTCTAGCAAAACATATCCTGGATCTGATTTCCTCGCTATACAGGATTCAGTCCCTTTTTTAATTCAATTTTTCTCCGACTACAACAGGGTCGGCTGAAAAACAATTTGAACCTTAAAATGCCGCAGGGCCAGTAGTGTAGTCCTGAAAGAAAAAGTGGCCTGGCGGTACTTTCCACAAGCTGTGTTACTTGTTTGAAAGGGGGGATCTAAAAACTAAGGTTTTTAAACAAGGTGATGGAGTATACGTGATAACAAAGACTTGAATGCAGATAACATTTAGACCTCATAAACTTAGTCGAAAAGGCTACTATGATATTTTTGGTTTGGAATTCATTTCGTTTGCTTGAAAATTCAAGTGCGTTATGCTATCACATCCACAATGGAATTTGAGCATTTCCTTGATGCCATAATTCTGGGCTTCTTTGGGCACCGATACCGATTTTTAAGTTCTTTTGGTTTTTCCAAAAAACCGACTTTTGGGTGGAGGTGTTGACCGCCAGCACCTCCACTACAGAAAAATGGAAGAATTAACAAAATCAACCGCGTCAGAACTTTGGGCTTTTTGGGCTCTAAAAAACTGCAAAAATTAATTTTCAAAAAACATCCCCTGTCTCCTAAAAATTAACCTTGAAATAACTCACGCACTTAGCCTAAATGTAAGCATGTCCGCATATTGTGCTATTTTTGGGCACCCAAAAACAATCACCAATTGTTTCCAAAGATCAACCCTTAAGAAAATCTCAATGCCCGAACTAAAAATATGGATATTAAACAAAACCAAGAAAGAAATCAAAAGTCAATGGTTTTCTGGTGTACATAAAATACTGCTGAAAAATTTCTAAATTAAAAAGAACCACAATATTCACCCATGAAAAACTCAATACTATACACACTACCCCACAGTAATAATCAAACAACCAAATAAAAAAATATCCTTGACGCATTTAATTATAGCCTGGTCAGCTGCCTTCAACCTAAAAATCCATAACGATTTCAATTAAAAATAATTACCACAAAGACTTTCCCAAAAATCTCTTTTATATCCTCATCTCCACAATAACATTGAGCAACACTTGAGAACTACTTCTATCAAAGTTTAAGAATTAAGTCTTATCCTTCATCAACTAAAACCTTCAAAACAATCTCAACTTAAACATAACTTCCTCAAACAAGTTTCAAAAACTCTAGTTAATAAATCTATCTCAACAATAATATTTCACGTCACCTATGAAATTATAACCTTATGAAAGTCTCACCTACCATGAACTAAAACGCTGAAAAATGTTTTAAATAAAAAATAATTACCACAGGCAATTTTTTAAGACTCCATTTAATATACCTGTTGCCACAGCAATGTTACACACCTCCAAAGAACTACCCGTATCACATTTAACAAATCCAGTCTCAGCTGACTTCAACTGAAATCGCGAAAAATATGTTAGTGCAAAATAATTACTAAAAACAACTCTCCAAGTCTGTAGTTGATATATCTACCATCACAGTAATATTTCAAATCCCAAGGAATCACCACTATCACATTTAGCGAACTAACTCTCATCTCCGATCAATTTAAACGGAAAAAAATTAAAAAAAAAAAAAGTTATCACACGCAGCATTCCAAGTCTCTAGTAGATAAATCCTAGCTCACATCAATATTCCACAACTTCTAGAAACCATTCTCATCAAATTGAACTAATCTAGTATGAGCTGTCTTCAGGCAAAGCCGCTCGGAAATTTAAATTGTAAGGAACCACCGCAGAAAAGTTTTGGAAACTCTATTTAATATATCTATCTCTATAGTAATATAACATGATCCCTAGGAACTCCCCCTGTTATGTTTAACAAACCAATTCTCACCTTCCATAAATTAAAACGGCGATAAATATAAACGGTAAAACCGACCAAAAATTTTCAAATAACAATAAAATTACTAAAGACAACTTTTCAACACTCTATTTAATATATCTATTCCCAAATTCATGTTTCGCAACCCTTGGGATCTATCTTTATAAAATTTAACGAATCCAATCTCAGTTGTCTTCAACTAAAACCGCCAAAATAATGTAAAATTAAATAGAATGACCTAAGACACCTTTACAACATTCCAGTTAATATATCTATCTTAACAGCAATATGAACCAAGTCTCACCTTCCATAAATTAAAACGTTAACAAATATTTAGAATTAAAAATAATCACAACAAAGTTGCTTTTAGTAACCTTGGTTTACGGCAGCTGAAACTTGGTCCGCTAAATGTGTCAGGGAATATTATAATAGATATATTAACTAGAGTCCTGAAAAGTTGCCTTGGGTGATTTTTTTCAATTAAATTTTCTTTTATGTTCTAGCTAAAGACGGTCGAGACTAGATTCAATAAATCTGATAGGGGTAGTTCCTAAGTGTAGTGGAATATTACTGTGATTGTAGAAATATCAAACAGAGACTTAGAGGAGTTTTTTGGTAATTATTTTCAATTAAAATTTCTTTTCGGCGATTTTAATAGAAGGCAGCTGAAACTAGATTCATTAAATTTGCTAGGGGCAGTTCTAAGGGGTCGTGTTATATGGCTGTGGAGGAAGATGTATCAACTGAAGTCTTGGAAAATTGCCGGAAGTAATTCTTTTTAATTAAATTTTGTGTGTGGCTTTAGTTGGTGATTTCTGAGATTGTATTCTTTTAATTTGTAAGGGGTAGTTCCTAGGGGTTATTGAATATTACTGTGTAGGTGGATATATCTACAGTTGTGGAATATTAATGCAAGGGTAGATATATCTTTTAGAGGCTTTTAAAGCTCTGTGTGTTGATTATTTTTAATTAAAAAGATTTGTACCGTTTTAATTGATTGGCGGTGAGACTTGGTTCGTTAAATGTGACAGGGGAAGTTTCTAGGGATCGTGTAATATTACTGTGAAGATAAATATATTGAATAGAGTCTATACAAGTTTTCTGCGGTGATTCTTATTAATTTGAATTTTTTTGACCGTTTTAGTTACAGACAGCTGAGACTGGATTCGTTAAATATGTGTTCAATGTGCGCGTGGTATTTATTATCACTGTGAAATATTTTTGACCATTTTAATTGATGGAAGGTGATACTTGGTTCATTAAATGTGACAGGGGTGGTTTCTTGGGATCATGTAACATAAGTGTAGAGATAGATATATTAAATTGAGTCTTAGAAAATTTGGTGGGGTGATTTTTTTAATTGAAAATGGTTTTTTTGCGGTTTTTGTTGAAGACAGTTGAGACTTGGTTCGTTATACGTGATAGGGGTAGTTTCTAAGTGTTGTGAAATATTAGAGCGAGGGTCGCTATATCTACAAAAGACTTAAAAAGCTGCCCGTTGCAATTATTTTTAATTTACCATATTTTTTACCGTTTTAATTAATGGAAGGTGAGACTTTGTTCATTATATGTGATAAGGGTAGTTCCTGGGGCTTGTGGAATATTCCTGTGGAGATAAGTGTAATAACTAGAGTCCTGCATAGTTGTGTGTTGTTTAATGTTACTGTGAAGATGTGAATATGAAACAGATTGTTGGGGAAGTCTTTGTGGTAATTATTTTTAAGTCAAATCTTTATGGATGTTGACTCGAGGACAGCTGAGCAGGGTTTGGTTAAGTGAGATAAGGGTGTTCTTTATTTGGTTTTGTTATTATTACTGTGTGGTAGTGGGTATAGTTTAAAGATTTTCGAGGATAAATAGTATGATTTTTATCATTTTGAGATTTTCTGCAGTGTTTTGTAACTACCACAAAATTAGGGACGTTTGATTTATATATTTTTAATTTTTTTTGTTTATTATTTATACCTTTAGTTAGGGGTAGCTGTTAGTGTTGCAGGTAGTTTTCGGACAATATAATTTGTTATTTCTTGTGAGTTCAAAACTGGCTCTGACTTACGGCATATGTTTTTTCGTACTTATTCCATATCCCTTTTCTTATTTTTTGTAAGGGTTAGGGTTGATTTTTGGAAATAATTTGTGAGTGTTTTTGGGAGGCCAAAAATAGCACAAAATTTAAACATATACTTACATTTAGACTGGGTGCGTAAGTTATTTCAAGCGTAATTTTTAGGAGACTGGGGTTGTTTTTTTAAATTGATTTCTTGAAGTTTTTGAAAGCCCGAAAAAAGTCCAAGATTCTGGAGCTGTTTATTTATTTCTTTAAATTTTCTGTAGTGGAGGTACTGGCGGGAAGCACCTCCACCCAAAAAGTCAATTTTTGATGGAAAAATAAAACAGCCTAAAAATTGGTATTCACTCGGTATTCAATCTTCTTCGTAGAAAATTAATTTTTTTGGTTAAAAATGCAATTATTCAGTTGAAATATCAACTGTTATACGCTTCGTTGAGAATGTATATTTTTTGGTTAAAAAGTCGATTTTTGGACTTCAAGTTAAACTATTTTGAAAGCAATGAATTATTTTTATTAAAGATTTTATTATAACTGAATTATAACTGAAAAATTAACTATATGCTTTGAAATGATTTTTAATATCCAAAATTGTACTGTTTTGTAGAAATTTCAAAATTTTCGCTTGAAAATTCAATAATTTTGTAGATAATTCGTATTACATAAATTCGTGTTAAATTTCGAAAATTCGTTTTAGATAATTTCGTGTTAGATAATTTTTGTTGTAGATATAATAATTTCATGTAAAGATACATCATTTTATTCAAAATTTTATTTCTCTGGCTTAAAATCAACATTTTTTGGTTGATTGTTCATTTTTTTAGTTAAACAGTTCACTAATACATTTTTTGTTTGAAAATTGTATTGAAAATTCAACAATTTTATTAGAAAGTAATTCTCTTTGTTTGAAAAATTCAACTGTTTCCCTTAAAATTCGTCTTTTTGAGTTAGAAATTCAACTATTTGGTTGAAAATTAACTTATTTGTTAAAAGTACATATTTGAAATTTAAAAATTCAAATATCCTATAGAGCTTAAAATTCTTTGAAAATCTTTGAAATATTGTAGGTCTCTTGTAATTATTTGGAATTTGTTAAACAGCTTAAAGTAATTTGAATCGTTTTAAATCCTACGAATCTTTTGATATAATTTGAGATCCTATAAAATCCTTTAAATCTTGTGAAATTCTTTAAAATATAGTGAAACTCTTCACTAGCCTTCCCTTCTACAGCCCTTCCGAGCATTTACGCCGCGTCGCTGGCAGTGTTGCCAGATGGGCGGAACGGTTTATCCCCAACTCGAACCTTATTTATCCCTAGATGTCGACTGAGATCCCTAAATCTGCGAACCAAACAAAAAAAAAGGAAAACTGCTGCGTTGCTTATAGAGCGGCCTATGGCTTGTCGCCTCTATCTGTAATATCTCTATGATTTACACACGTTTATGTAGGTGCACACTGCAGCAGCAGCATGCTGAGCTCACAACGC
>NC_046660.1:79074474-79109073 GCF_010883055.1 Belonocnema kinseyi | reverse complement strand
CCCTGAATTTTTCCCTAAATATTTCACATCTCTAAATGCATCCCTGAGACGCTTGAAAATCCCTAAATCTAGGGATCAAATCCCCAATCTGGCAACACTGGTCGCTGGTAGTTGCAAGAGGAGCTGCGCGGGATGCGCCGGATCAGTGGTTGTCACTTAGGCAATCACTCAGGCGTTAACAAACAAAAGCGAAGCGGGACATGATTTCACATTTGCACGAACATGGACATGAGGTCTCACAGCCGCTATATATATCTAATTAAATAAGTTAAGAAGTATTTGTTATCTAACTCATACTAAATTTATAAATTTGTTTAGACTTTATTATTAATAATACATCAGTGGGTAACATTTTGCTGAAATGAGGGAAGATCGGGACGTATACTTTTTCTGAAACAGCCGCGTTCCCTATTCTGGGTTACTCAGAATAAGTTTATTCATTTATTTATTGGAAATATAATTATCAATGACATATTGATAAGCAATAATGGACATTAATTTTTTATATTATATTTTAATGAAACCTACATATTTTTGTTTCCTTTTCAGATAAAAGGAATATAAATCCTAATAGTGGAGCGAATTCTGCTTACATGAAAGTAGTTGAAAAGGGGTTGAATAGAAGAAGAAAAAGTATGCTGAGGGTTGAAGGAGAAATAGAAAGAGCACGATTGGGATTTGAATTGCCAAAACGCTTGGCTGGTTACGCGAAGCCATTTTTTAGCAACGATCTATAACTGAAACTCGGCCTTGTTGAGATAGCGATTGAGTTTTCCCCTATTGTCGTTGATTCCTCTTTCCATTAGTCGATTCTATTGGAAAATTTATTCCAATATTTTCAATTAAAGTTAGACAAAGCCTCATTGGATAACGCGTTATAACAGACTAAAAATAACGAAGCACTGTCGAATGATCGACGTAATATACGTTACTTCGTTCTGGACAGTGCACACGGCCTGATACACAATACGCGACTTCACTCGAGTATCGTTCAACCACCGGCTGCAAAAAATCACTTTTTTCCGAGTGTGATAGAACGACGCGTATTCAAGGGGGTGTAAAGTACCGGATTCCATTTGAGAGGTGGAAAAGTCAAACGCTTGAAGCGCCATTTTTGTCGGAAATTGTTTTTTCGCGATAATCGAGTTTCAGAACCACTGACTGCTGCGAACTCTAAGTGCATATCGTCATGGAGAATTTTAAAATAATTAAACGTTGATTAAAATTAATAACAATAATAATTCACAAGTGTTCAAAAAGGTCCTTTTGTTTTCTTATTATTAAAAACATTAGAAGCACACAGGGTGTAAAAGAAATCTAATAATGATCTTTGAATCTTTAAATATGTTCAGCAAAATTAAATTAATAATTGAAAACTATTATTTTTGAAATAAATATATTTTTCTTTTTATTGTGTTTCTTTAATTTTCTGATTCTGTTAGTAAGTTTTTCGTTTTTATGAGTTGATGTATTAGGTCTATAAATTCAGTCGGAGCTTTTTACTTTGATTTCTTATAGCTCTCGGTCTAACTTAAATTGTTTTTTCATCCTAAGGTAATTTTAAGGGGCAAATTTTTAACGTTTTTAACGCAATCTAATAGGTGGTGGCCCTGCGGACCTAAACTTAAAATTTTTTTTTTAATATAATCGCGTTCGATAAGGGAGCTGCCATAAAGGATGTCACAGCTTTATCGGTAGGGGGGGGGGGGGGGGGGGGTTGCCAAAAGATGACAGTCTGTGCCAGAGACACAATTTGACACTATGTGACAAGGGGGAGGGGGGTGCCAAAATTTGCCAAAAAACGGTGACAACCGTTTGAAACCTCGGCATTGAAAGGGGCTCAAAAGGGGCATTTGAGATAGTGCATTTTTTGATTACAATTCAAACATAACCATTGTGAAATATATGGAACTACTTTTTATACGTTTTATTTGTTCCCGCACCTTCTTCTAAGGCTGATTAAATCATTTCGTTCGCCTCAGCTGCAGTTTCTTCCATTGTAATGAAAAAATGCTTTTTCTTCAATGTTCTTTGGCGGACACAATTGTATTCACTAATGATTTGTGTGGTCAAGTCCACAGGGCCGCCATTTATTCTATTGTTTTTTAGATTCAGATCACAATATAATAGGTCTCAAATATTCCTCGCCGGGCACCATTGCATTCGCTAATGATTTTCAAAGTTAAGTCCGCAGGGCTGCCACCTATGGCATTGTATTTTACATTTTTCAGATACAATATAAAAGGTAGCAGTCATGCTAAATTAACTTAAGAAATGATAAGTGAATACAATTGTATCCGGCAAGGAACATTTAAGACGATGCATTACTTAAAGCTTTAAAATACAAAACAATACTTGGTGGTCCTGTTGACTTACACTAAGAAACCATTATTAAATTGGTGGCATGTAGAGTCTGTACCCCACTGCTATCTGAACTGTCAAGTCGGCCATATTTATACAGCAGCCGGCCTTGTTTTGTATGGGAATTGACTGCGTATCTCAATTTTCGTTTTTTGAGGATACCGACTATTATAAGAAATCAGTGCAGTAAAACTCTGTAATTTTCTACCCGGCGACGAGTGCTTTAGATTAAACGTATTAATCCCAATAAATTGCAAGGAAAAGACGTGAAACATTATACTAGAGTTTGCTGTTTTTCTTCAATGGAATTTTTTATGTAAACCGAAATCTTATCCATACTTAAAAATAGTTAATGGAAATTAGAAAAGTTTCAATTGCAGATATTTTACATTTTGAAACAAGGAAAAGTTAAGTGCCTTATGGCATGTTACAAACATTCTTCTAAAAACTTTGAGGTAATAATGATGCTCCATTTTTAAAAGTTTTCAAACGAAAATGTTAGACTTGACAACTATGACCAATCTACAATTGAAACCGGAAAAGGACTTTGATACATTATTTTTAAAATATTTTATTCTAATATTTATTAAGTAAAATACGGTAATTGAATTTCTTAGTTGATATTTCAACTTTTTCGTTGAACATCTAAGAATTTCATTAAATAGTCATACTGCTATTAGAAATTGAATCTTATTCAGTTAAAAATGTAACTGTTTAATTAAAAATTGATCTGTTTTGGTTCGAGATTCAACTATTTCTTGGAAAATTTATTGTTTTTTATGGTTGAATTCAAAATTTCGTTTATTTAAAATTGAGAATTTACCTTTTTTTAAATAGAAAATTCAACTACTAGGTAGAAAGTTTAACTAATTTGTTGAAAATAAATTTTTTGTTTGAAATTTCACCATTTTAGTTCCAAATTAATTTTTTTTTAAATTTATATTTTTCGTTTAAATTGAAATTTTTCTATAAAAAATATGTTACATTCGAATTTTTTGCTACTATTTTATTTCTGTCTTCCTTATTTCCCAGGAAAGCCAACATATTTATTTGATGACACAAATCCGGATTGGGACCCCTGCATGCAGTTAGGTTATCAAGATTTAAAAATAAATTCAAGCTGTTCAATCGCAAGGTATCAAAGTGCCATAGTTTGCAAAGATAATTCCGGTATGATCACAAAGCGGAAAAATGCTTCTGACGTTCTTATAATATTTTCTTGGATGATCATATCTCTTTTCAAAGAAACTATCTTCAGAGGAATTTTCGGATAATACATAACAAAATCGCTCTTTTCCAAACTAGAATAAGCAACTTTTTTGGTACCTGATCATAATATCGATGACTAGAAGGTAATGTTCCATTTTCAATGTAGTCATTTTCGGAACTTGGACACTTGAATTCGGATATGGATTGTCCATGGCAATCGCAGCGTGTTAAGGCATCATGCCACATTTCACATCCAGATAATCATCACATTTCCACTAGATAAACACTTCATTTTAATCCACTGAATCCAGACATCAGTAAAAAAGTACGGGCCTCTGTGGATTTTTAAGCCTTGAATTGTTCTTTGGTTAACAAATCTGTAGTATCTACCATATAAGTCAGAAGATCTACAGCGTTTCCGAAAAGGAACATTTGAGACAATGAATTCTTTTTGCATTCCAATTGAAAGAAAATGCAGTTGAGGCGACTGAAATTATTTGGTTCGCATTTTAAAGAGCGAAAGTTACAAGACATCAAAGTAAAGCACTGAATTAATTTATAAACCTAATACTTACAATAAAGAAACCCCCTTAACTTTTTTTACTTCTGAAATTACTTGCAGTAAAAATAACTAAATTGTTAAAATCTGTTATTATTACACATATTTTTATTTTATCATGAAAAAAAGAAAAAGTACAGGCTTGTATTTCCTTCTTCAAAATTTAGCGTTTTATATTTAAAGCAACACAAATTTGGCAGATTCCATAAATTCCTTAAAATCCTTCAAGTCCTTGAATTGCCCAACATCCCTCAAATTCTTGAATATTCTGAATCCTAAAATTATCTGTTTTCTTTAAATATTCTGAATTCCTAGAAATCTTCAAATCTTTGAATATTCGTAATTCTCTTAATTCCATTACTTCACCGAAATTCTTGAATATTCTAAATTCCTCAAGTTTTTGGAATTCTTAGAATCCCGTGAATTCAACGTATATTCTGCGTTTCTGAAATTCCTTGAATTATGTGAAGTTCTTAAATACCTGGACTTCCTTGAATTCTCTTAACTTCTTCAATTCCTTGAATATTATGAATAGTATTGTCCAGCCCCTGCATCGACGTTAGTTCACTACTACGACCAAGTAAAGCGTGGAGAGCAGATGGCGCTGGGACTCTTTCCAGCCTAAGGTCCTTATTCCAGCCTATGTTTATATGGCAAGAATAGGAAAGATCATGGTGGAAAATTAATTTGATCGATGATTTTCGCAATGGCAATCGGTTGTCTTTATTACAACTGAAAGTGTAAGAATTAAGAAATATTATTAATATTAAATTTAGAAATAAAAGAAGTAAAATGCGTGGAACGCGGTGTATGGCTCCTGGATGCAAGTCAGGTTATGTCAGATACTCTGAAAAATTAAATTTCTTTTACGTGCCAAAAGGTAAAGAAAATCTAAAGGCCTAGAAAAAATCCATCCTAAGGGAAAATCTTATAATAAAACTCGGACATGGTGTATGCGAGAGATATTTTTTAAACAACATATTTGTTTAATTCTAAGGCAATAATGATATTGATGTTTATATTTAGAATAATTGGAAGTGAATTCCTACATATTTTTGTATGAGCTATTTGTGAGATATAAAATAAAAGTGATACCGCACGCTATGGCAGTACCGGTTCTACCATTTTTTTATCTTGACAAAGTGTAAAACTAAATTACGTTTTAAAATTTTAAAAGGATTTCGTAATCAACATAATAGTTTAATTTAAACAAATAAATGAAGTAGTTATCATGTATACCTTTTACCCTAAACTGAAACGAAATCTGTATTTATAAAATTCTTTTGTTGAAATATCAAAAATGAAGTAAACACTGTATTTTACTACAAAATATGGAACATTTTC
The DNA here is from genome assembly GCF_010883055.1 of Belonocnema kinseyi. Lineage (NCBI taxonomy): Eukaryota > Metazoa > Arthropoda > Insecta > Hymenoptera > Cynipidae > Belonocnema > Belonocnema kinseyi. The sequence goes on along the minus strand of NC_046660.1, from coordinate 79,103,600 downwards.
CTTAATCTGTAATAACATTGTAGTTAAAAAAAGTTGTATAAATATTAAAAATGAAATGAGAACTATGTATTTTGATAAAAAATGTCAAACATTTCCTCTTAACCTGTAAAGATATCTTAATTTGAAAAAATTGTATAAATATTAAAAATTAAATAAGAACTAGGTATTTTAATAAAAATATCGAACATATTTTCTTAAAATGGAACCATATATTTATTATTAAAAGTTCTTTCATAGAATCAGAAATAAAAACAATTGAATGAGAACTGTGTAATTTCATAAAAATTATCGAACATTTTACCTTCAAATGGAACGATATATTTATTGCAAACAAATTAGCTTGAAAATATTAAAAATTAAATAAGAACGATGTATTTTAATAAAAAATATCAAACATTTAATCTCAAATGAAAACGCTATCTTTATTTTTGAAAAATTCCGTAGAAATATAAAACCTTAAGTAAGAACTATGTTATTTAATAAAAAATATAGATTATTTTATATTAAACTGAAACGATATCTTTATTTCAAAAATTATAGCAGAAATATAGAAAATGAAATAAGAACTATCTATTTTAATAAAAAATATTGAAAATTTTATCTTAAAATTGAAGGACAGCTTTATTAAAAAAAAGTGGTAGAAATATAAAAGATTACATAATAACTATGTATTTTAATAGAAACTATAAATTTTAATAAAAAATATCGAATATCTTCATCTAGAAATAAATCAAAATTAAAGCTAATAGGTGAAATGTTAGGTTAAAAAAACATAGCCGTTTTGCTGAGGTTTAAACGGCTTAAAGTTTTAAGAAGTGTAAAGACATTTATTATAGTTTACGAAGTTTATTTAAATTTATCCTTTGTTATTTTTTTAGGGTTACTGTCGTTAATAAATTGCTTATTTATACCTGCATATGACATTACTCTTATTTAGATTTTCTTAACCATTAAATCAATTCCTTACCCCAATATAAAATTAGAAGAAAAGATTTTAACGATTTTTAAAAATAAAAATTACTCTGATATTTAAAAAAGATATGAAATTTCAATTATGTGATGCATAATACAAATTTTCATTACGAATAATATCAATTAAGTTTATTTATAACTAATTTTGCCTATGCTTGCCATGTAAAAACAGGCTGGATAGACTCCCAGCGCCATCTGCAGTCCTCGCTTCACTTGACCGTACTAGTGAGTCACCTAGTGAACCGAACTAGTGAAACAAGGTGCTGGTATTGTCTTGATTCACACAAACTGTGAAATTCTCTGAATCCTTGAATGCTTTAAATATTGTGAATTCCTAAAATATTTGAAATTCTCTAAATTCCTTGATTTCTCTGAAGTCCTTGAATATTTTTATTACATGTAATTCTTTGAATTTTTCGAATCCTTTTGATTTGCTTAAAAATTCAGAAAATCTATAAGCTCTAGGATTTCCTGAATTCTCTGATCTCTCTTAATCTTTCAGGTTTATGGATTTCAGCAATATCATTAACTCATTTAATGGTCTCAAATACCTACATTTCTCCTAATTTCCTGAATTCCTGGAATATTTTGAGTTCCTCGATTTCGCTAAATTCTTTAAATTTTCTAAATGCTTTTAAATCCCTTGAAATCTCTGAATTCTCTAAAATCCTTGATTTTTTCGTGAATATTCTCTGAACTGTTTCTTAAAGTTTCATGGCTTACCTCAATGCTTTAAAAAATCCCTGAAGTTCTATGAATGCCTTGAATATCCTGAAATCCTTAATGTATTCCCTGAATTCTTTGATTATTCTGAACTCCTGAAATTCCTTGAATTATCTGAATCCCTTGAATTCAGAATATTTGAGGCACTTAAGGATTTCCCAAAATTCTCTAAACTTCCTCAAGTCCTTTGATTGTTTTGAAGAACCATGAATTCTTAGCATTATTTTATAGTTTTCGGCATTCAGAAAATCCCACGACCTTAAGCAATTCAGATGATTAAGGGAATTTGAAAGATTTCAAAATATTGAAAAAAGAAAGAAAATTCAAAATTGGAATAATAGTTTTCTTGTTTTATATTTTTATCAATACTATATTCTCTGCGTGGGTATAGTATTTATATTTCATAATTTTTGGTTAAAACTATTATTATTTGGATGAAAAATTAAAAATGTTGGTTGACAATTCAACTGTTTTGTTGAAAGTTCTAATTTGGGGTAAAAAGTTCAACTGTTTTGGCTGAAAAATTACTTTTTCTTATTAAGAATTCACCTTTTTTGGTACGAAAAATCAAATTTTTTGTTGAATTTTTTTTGGGTGTAGAAATTCATCGCATTTGGTGAAAACTTAATCTTGTTCGATTAAAAATGCAGATAATTTTGTAAAAATTATTTTGTTTTAGTGGAGTATTTTAATATTGGGTTGGAATATAACTTAAAATCTTTTTCCTTTGATTAGGAACTATCACTTTCTTTATTGATATATTTCATAATTTATATTTAAAAATTCAACTGAATGGTTAAAAATTAAACCGCTTTGTTAATTTTCAAACAATTTTTTGTTGATAATTTGTAATGTTTGTTAAAAGATCGTCTTATTTGCTAGAAAAATCAACAGTTACTGTTAAAAAATCACTTGTTTTGTTGAAAATTTGTATTTAAGGTTAAACATTTAACTAATATATAATAAATTACATATTTTGGTTGAAAATTCGTCTTTTTGGTTTAAAAACTTTCACTTTTGTTTAAAATTATTTTGTTGTTGTTCGAGATTTCATCTAACACGGTAAAAATTTAATCCACTTTTATTAAAAATGTAACTATTTTGTAAAAATTATTCTGTCTTAGTTGCCTATTCAATGCCTATATTTAATAATTTTAGGTTGAAACTTGAGCTGACGGGTCGAAGGTTAGACTTTTTCGTTACATTTTTTTAAGTAAAAAATTCATCATTTCAGTCAAATCATATTTTTTTTGACTAAAAATATGACAATTTCATTTTTGGTTGAAAATTGATCTCTTAGTGAAAACTCAAGTATTTGATAGAAATATGACGTATTTAGTACAAAAGTGGTGTTTTTAGCAAAACTCAACTAGTTTTCCATTAAAATTAAAGTCTTTTCGGGTTGAAATATGACCTATGACATTTTTTGTTAATATTTCATAATTTTTATTGAAAATTCATCTACTTTGTTGGAAGTTAAACTACTTTGTTCAAAACTCATATTTTGTTTAAAGATTTATCATTTAGGTTAAAAAATAATCTTTTTAACTGAAAATATAACAATTCTATTTTTGTTGGAAAATTGACCTGTTTTATTTCAAATTCAACTATTTGTTTGAAAATTCGTTACTTTTTGTCAAAATTCACCTTAATGAATGTCAATTGGTTTAAACGTCTATTTATTTCGTTGCAAATGCGATATTATAACATGTAATGTTAAGAATTTTAAGTGTCTTAAATTTAATCAAAAATAGAAGTGTCATTAATAGCATTAAAAAAACAATCTTCTTATTTTTGAAAAAAGTTTTAAAATTTTAGGCCTTGGTAGTGTGTAATGCTTAGAATTTTAAACATTTTAGGGTCGATTACTAAAAAAGTGCAATAATTAATATTTGAATGCCACTTTGTTAAAAAGAATTATACCTGGATAATCTAGAGAAACTTGGAAAACCCCCTTTAATTGTAAGGAAATTTTGTTTTAGATTTCAATAAATACTTCATAACGTCTTTTTATTCCGGGAATCTAAAAAATTAGCTTCTGAGTTTTTCAACGTTTCATTTGGAAAGCTACTAATTTGAAGTTATAAATAAATAATAAATTTTCGGCACTATTTTATTAAGATATTTTTCATATTAACTCAAGTAAATTAAAAGCTGTTCAGATTTTTGCGGTTAAATTTAAAGGTGTTATAATTAAAGAATTTCACTCTTAAACGTTTCCATTTAGAAATGGTACAATTCATATAACTGAACTGGACATTGCTCCACTTCGAATGTAAACAGTCAGGGGCATATGAACCGTTTCCAATGTATTTATACTGCCGTGCAAGAGTTTTACGCTTCCCCTGTTTTTATGAATGAAAAATTCTCTTCATTTTAATTAGATTGCAATTTTATTTTTGATGAAAAAATATATTTGCAAAATATATGAAACATAATCCTAAAGTTTCTATGCAATTTCCTCAAAAAATATATTTAGTTAACTTTTATTTTTATTTGCCTACTGATAAGATGTTTTCAAATTCTTCCAACTTTTTTATTACAACTTCAAGTTCTGGCAATTAGAAAAGGAACTTTCCATAATTTGTACTCGTAAGCTGCTGTGATACAATGGAAAATAGCTTTAAAATGAGAACAAGAACATTGAAAATGGTTTATCATTTCGGAAGTTATTGAAAATTTAAGAAAACATTCAAATTTACACTATTTTTGCAATATGTACTCAAAAACAAGAGAATTTGGCTTCACCTTGGGCTTATTTTATACAGAATTTCGAAAACGATCAACCTTTTAAAGATGCATATTTTTTCAGCTTTGGTATAATTAAAATTAAGAGAATTTATTCAGTCATAAAAAAGGAGGTGGCCTCCAACTTTTGCACGGCAGTGTAAATGTGTAGTAATAAATATTTTAAAAGTAGTTTTTCTAATAAGGAAACAAGGATAAGCGGAATATTTAACAGAAAGGAGAAAGAAATTTTTACGTTACACGTTAAAATAAATGTATTTCCTGCTTAGGTACTTCAAACGTTTTGAGGCCGTCGAGTATCTCGTTTAGCCCTTAAAGTACATTGTGGATGTCAGAAATCCCAAGAAATTTTTTAACTCTTTAGAAACCATATTTAATTCGAAAAAATTAAGTAAGTGTCGCCATCTGGCTTTAGTTTGAGACACTAACTGTAACTCAAGTCGTTTAGCATACAGCGCCAAGCGTCACTCTACTAGCAATAGCGGCTAAAAATGGTGGTAAACAAATATTGCTGTCTGGAACACCCAGTGTGTACTTAGTGAGTGAAAAAGTAATTTTGGAGCAAATTTGTTTGTTGAAATTTTATTGATTTTTTACTTTCTAGAGTAAGCATGTCGTATGAAGTAATATAATTTATTTTTTTTTCGATTATTCCATACTTTTTTTCTTTGTAGATCGCTTATAACTTACGGCAGCGCGTCATGCAAGAGCAGACTGTGGATTTAATGAATAAAATATAATTGTTAAAATACAGTTATATATGTCTCTTTTTCAATTTCTTGTATTTTTGTAGTATTACATGTCAAAGTTCTTAAATTTTTATAATAATAAAGCGATTCAAATGAAAAAAAATTGATTCATCATTTTATCATAAAATTGAACTTTTAACTGTACAATTTAATACATTTTTTCAAAGCACCTATGTTGCAATATTTTTTGTATGAAAGTATACTACTTCAAAAGCATCGTCATAAATTTTCAGGTTAAAATAATTAAAATTGCGTGAGTTATGAATTTTTAAGCAAAAACTCCCATTTTTTCACTTTTTTAAATAATTTTGTTAACAAATTTAAAATAAATAAATGGCTAGAAAATCAAATCTATCTTATGAAAGATACCTAAAACTATATCGGATAATTTTATTGTCACAAAATATTCAATAAGAGGTACAATACATTATTAAATACGGTGGGCTCTTGAACACCCACGATGAACTTACCTCGATTTTTAACATGTATGCAATTTGAGGCTTAAAAGGAGAACTTTCTTTTGAATAATCGGCCCTGGTACTCTGCCGGTCGCTTCATTAAACCAATCGAAAACAGTGGCATCCAAAAGTACATCACTTTTTGCACCAAACATCCCGCAAAACACTTCAAGTCGGAAGCCCGCACTTTTAATTATACTGCATAATGCTCATAACACAGTTTCATAACCAGTAATACAAAGAAATTATTTAACAGAAAATCACATACTTTTTTAATTATTAGATTCTTCGAAGAATAATACAGTTTCACAATTCTCACGTTAACACTTTACGTTAATACTGGTTGGAACTTCTGATGCCTGAAGTCGTTCAAACCATTCTTTCAATCACGGGAGATAGACATAGACGATTCGGTTTTGTTCCAATGGCAGGCCTTACGTTTTGTCTCGAAACAATCATTATAATCTTTCTATTCAATACCTTTTCTTCTTCTTCTTCTTCTTCATTGTTTTCTTTGTCGAACCGTAGAACCATTCAGAAGAAATTCGAATTTGAATTAAATATTAATAAGAAATCTTATAGTAAATAATTAACTTGGAACTGTAGCATAAGATTTTTGATAGAAATGCATTAAAATTCATTGCTCGTTTTCATTAACATTGCTTTAATAATTTCAAGATATTGCTTCGCTTGTCAGATGGCGTTGCTGTCGAGGTAAAAGACAGACTCCTTCGATCCTACGAAATAATCCATCAGTCCCATCGGATTCAGTTGGCTTTAGGAAACGCAGCACGATTGCTGGTCGATGCGAGCTCGCCATAGTGCTTATTCGCTGCATGTGTGCTTCCCGTTCAGAGTGAACTGAGTCAACGTCATGACACTCTATATTCGGGTACAATAGTTCCGATATTGCCTTTATTTGATTTTTTAAAACTGCCTAATTATAAAGGAATTTAAACGCTTTCAAATGAATAATTGGTCTAAAATGAATACCCTATTTTTGAATTTAGTTTTGAACACTTAAAGTTGAATCTTAAAATTTAAATGATTGGAAAAATAATTTAAAACTAGAAAAAATGAGAAGTGCACAAAATTTTTTTATTTCTCCATTTTTGATAATTTATTATAGGCATAAATTGTGAAAATGTCAATTTTAAAATTAAAATAAATAATCGTTATTGAATAGGTGAATTCCAACGACAGATGGTGACATATTGAGGTTTTTTTGTGCAGATGTAAAGAAATGGACACATAATTTAAAAAAATAAATTGATTTATTTGAAATTATAAGGAACCTATTTTTACAAAAACTTCCCATTTATATTTGTCGAAATTTCTTTAAATTCATACTTTTATACGGCAGACATCTTGTAAGATTTATTTGGGCTTAACAATTTTTTTTTGGCGATGAGAATTTCTGACAAATCTCCAAATCAAAATAAAAGAAAAATAAATAAAAAAGAATTTAAAAACCATCAAAAGCTTGACAGGATTGAAAGACTAAAACGGACGTAAAAGAAAAATTAAAAAACATTTGTTTTGGATACAATAAAGAAATTGTGGTTATATATTAAATTTGATTTCATTTTCCCACCTGAATCTTGAAAGCATTGAAAATAGATTTTATGCAAAATTTCATTTTTTATTTTATTCAGTATATTTCGTCGCTAGCGATGCAAGATATTATAAAATAGTAAGATGTTTCTTTAGTAGTATTTTTTTAACGAGTAAACTCTTTTTCTGGCCCTTCGACGACCGGATAAAGCTCATCAGAATGTGGAAAGAAAATTTAAATAAATTAAACATAATTGGCAACATATAATTCTTTTGAAACGAGCATTGGAGTGTCTTTCTAAATAAAAGTTTTAAGATTCGAATACTTTTTTAACAAATGTTGTGTTATAAAAATTTGTTTGTTTTCTACAAACTTGTGAACAGAAGAAACAATGTTATTCACAATTTTCTGCGGTATTTAACGTAAGCGTCTATTTGAGTCGCCCAATATATGGATTTAAATACTTGTAGTTAGTTGTAAACCAAGGAAGGATGCGATTTAAAAATTAAATATTTAAAATATTTGCCATTGCTATAAAAAAAAATAATAATTGCACTCTAACTTTGTCTATTTAATTTTTAAAAAACTGTAAACACCGCTAAGAGTCTTTTTTATTGAAAAAGAATAATTTGAGGAAATAAAATGCTAGTAAAGTTTTGTTAACTTTTTCAAACAATTTTTATTCCCTTTTAAATATACATTACTACGGCAGAATCGATAGCAATATTACTGTCTTCTAAAAAGTTGCAAAGTGAAAAACAATATTGTTAACCATTTTCTACGTCATTTAACATTAGCGTGCAATTGCGTTGCCCTATATATAGATTTCAATGTTTTATAATAATTATAAACAAACAAAGGATCCGACCGAAAAATGGAAGATATCTTTGAAATCATTTTTGAAATATATAGATGAAACTTTCTTAAACCATTTTGCAGCAATCAAATCATTTTTCTAATAATTAAAATTTTTGCAGTTCATGATAAACAAAAGTTATAAACATAGTTAAAATAAGGCGCACATAGAAATTTCAGAAACGAATTCATAGGTATTAATAACAAAAGTTTGAATTCGACAGATATGAGGGAACTTTGACGTGTCTTAATGACAACGTTCTTTCTCGAAAAGAGTAATAGAAAAGGTGCTAACTCGTGGAGAAAAGATGCTAACTCGCGTGGCGAACTCTCGAAACTTTAAATTTTCAGACAAATGTTGTAGACAGCAGCACCCTTAACTTTGTAACACCTTTTAATTTGTTTTTTTTTTCGTGGAAGGAACCTTATCATTTGCAAACATCGACTTTAAAGTCGTTAAAAAACAAATCCTGCCCACCTAATTCTCTGGTTTAAAATGGTTCCGCTCTAAATATAATTATATATATTATTATAATATTTGAGTTGTGTAGTTTAAGCCTATATAAATATAAAATAAATTGTTCATTTAATTAATTTGGAAAATGGAACACCCGTTGTATCATTATAGTTAGCACGTACGTGGCGCACGATAATTAGATGCCTGCCGGAATGGCCGCAGATGTCACGTGCTTGTCGGAAGAGCTGTCAACCCCCGTTAGCGCAGGAGAGACGAAGAAGGAGAGATGCGTTATAGATTTGGGGAAAGAGGGAAGTTCGCGAATGGAACAAGTCATAACATGATTCGATTGGACATTTCGATTTCATTAATAAATAACAGTACGTCACATCAAGAGCTCTCGGTCATCTTGAAGAACAAATTTTTCAACCTCTCACGACAAAATCAAAATTTGATCACATCCCATCACTCAAAGACAATAATTTAAAATTCATCAACAAATTTGATGACTGGGTTTCTTGAAGATCGATCTTAATAAAATTCTTAACCTTTGGTGAAATATTAGTTATGTAACCAATAAAGAAGTTAAGTTATTTTTCTCCTATGCAGCACCCATACATTGTGGATTATGGATTACCAAAATCTTTTCAAACCGGATAATCCATCGAGAATTATAGTTTATACGATAGAGCCACTCATTTGGTGGATTTTTATCATTTATTCTTATACAAGTAATTGGCAAATCTATGCATCACTTAAAAGACAGCAGGATTTTTCTTCTTAAATTTAAAGTACTTAAAAATACCTACTGACAATAACATAATATCCTTGGATATAGTAGGAATGTTCCCACATAATCCTATCAATTTAATCACTGTGTACATACATTAAACATGGAAACATATCACAATATACACTTTAACTTCCAGGGATGAATTTAAAAAGGCTGCAGAGTTTTGTCCCAGAACCGCTCATTGAAAATTTTGCGATCAAATTTATAAAAAAAATGGATGGCGTAGCATTGAGTTTTTAATTACCACTATTATTATATGATTTAGTAATGGAAACACTTGGAACACAATGCTTTAATAATCTTCATTTTTAGGCTATAATTTATAGGCTGTAAATTAATGACATCTTTTGAATAATTCCTTAACAATATGTTGAACTAAAATTACAAGCTCTTATCACCTTTTATAATAAACTTCAATTCCCCATGAAAGTAGAGAAAAACAAAACTTCAAATCTTTGATCACATAAAAAAGGCATGATGTCGCATTTTATTAATCGCGCAGTTAAAGTCTCATGTTTGGACTCGTGTGGAAATAGCCCGGGTTAGCCCTGGTACAACAAGGTTCCTGGTCGGGGACTGATCGAGTTATATTTGTTTTTTAAGAGCCTAGCCGTGCGCTGGTCGGAGACTGGCTAGCTAAAATTTATGTCAAAACCCCAGTCAGGGGCTGACTGGGCTCTGATCAGACAAATCTTATGATCGAATGATCTGAAGGTAGATGGCCGGGCACTGATTAGCAATAATAAAATTGTTAAATTTTTGTTTATTACTTAAATAATTTTTCTGATTTTATTAAGAAATGGATGTGTATACCCTCATGGATGTTGCACGCGTGTACATATATTGGGTGAATATCTTTTTGACACCACAATTTTTAAGGTTTCATGAGTTCAGACTTACAACCAATGCATTTTGTGACAAAAATTCGATGACAATTTTTTGAAATTCGAACTTTTTTTTAAGAAAAAAATTCTAAGTTCCATCTTTACAGAAAATTGCAAATTTTCAGAAAAAATTTACATTTTATATCAATCTTAAACATTGTAAAATAGTATAAAACACCTAAAAACCAAACCTTACACGAAATTAAAAAAAATGTGTTATTAAGAAAATTTTAACACTCATGATTAAATTTCTGAGTTCCGTCGTTAAAAATTTTTTAATGTCCATAAAAAATTACATTTCCTGTCATTGTAAAAAGTTGTAAAATAGTCTACAACGGGAAAAAACAAAATATCACGCGAAGAAAAATTGCAATCGATTTAAATTATTTATTTAAAATGTGTTTTATTGATATTCCTGTTAAAAGTTCGTGTATTTTATATTTACATAACGATGCATAATAATAAATAATTAGAAAAAGAAAACTTAAAATTTGGCTCTTTAACTTTTTTGAACTGTAGCTTATGAGGATGGTTTTTTCAACGAGTTTTAACTTCTTGGTTTAGCGCAGTGGTTAGCAATCCCGACCGCTAGGCGTTAGATTTAGGTATAGATATGTAGGTTCGATACCCCATAGCGTTAGAAATGTTATTTGTAATATAATGTTTACAAATGTAATACATGTATTTACTCTAAACAGGACTATTAATATTTAAAGTCAAAATACTTGCAATCATTTAATATTTATTTTTTAAATACATTTTTTGTCTATCAACGACTACGTGAAAATAGTTAATGTTGTCTGTGTGCTGGGCGTGTGAAATTTCATATATTAATATGCTCCAATTCTGCAGTAAAAAAGAATCAAATTGATTCCCTGATTTAGTGACTAATGCTCTTCATACAATTGAAACCGGAATCATTTAAATCCAGTAAAGCACTAATTGATCTTATCTGGGCTATGGTCGGGCTCCCCGGCCAGCTCCCGGCCATGCTCCATAACCGAACGCTGGCCAGCGGAGCGTGACGATGCTGGTCGGATTCTGAGCAGAAACCCCGGCCACAGCCCGACTTAAACTCGGGCTCTCCGGCCGTAGAATGGCCAGCCCCCGACTTAAATATCCACACGGGAAATTGAGAGGAAATAATTCAAAATTTATAACTAAGATTTTATTTTAAAAAACAGATTTGCAAAGAATAATTTTTTGACTGTATGTCTTTTTTCTAGTTTTTCTATTAAAATCAACAATTTATATGAGATTGTTAGTCGTTGGCGACTGTTGGTATTGGTGATCAAACATACTTATTTCCATGCTCTTGCTTTTAAAATTTTTTTAAATTGCGCATCATATAAAAAAAATGTTATATTAAGGGCCGATTTCACCAGCTGTGATTAAATCCATGATTAGCTAATTATGATTATTTTTTAATCAGCGTTTTAATCACGATTAACTTGTGGCGTGTTCCACCATGAATTTTGTACTTCTGGTTAGCCAACCGTATGCTCTGTTCGCAATAAGCCTAGTTTCTGCGTGTTGCTGTTGTAATGGTGATTCTGATTGGCTGATTTCGAACTTGTATTCGCGCGCAAAATTTACCTCGACTGTTCACGAACGACGAGTGGCGACGTGTTTTTTTATGCACATTGTTTCCAAATAAATGGTTAGGAATTAGTTAATCGACGATTAGACTTCTTTAATCATGTTTTAAAAGTTAATGGAACGCAATTTGCTGATTAAACTAAGTTAATCAATGATTCGAATTTAATCACAGTTGGTGGAATCGGCCCTAAAATTTTAAATGAAACTTGTGTTGTTTTCTCATAAATTTGATTTTTTATTTTCAATGATATTTTTTACGATTGAAATTAAAAATACGTATTGTAGCGTAAAGTGGCTCGAAGGAAATTTGTAGATATAATTTAGGCGAAAAATGTTATTATTTAAAATGTTATTATAGCTTGTGTCGTTTTTAAATATTTGATTTTTTTATTGTCCATATTATTTTTCACGATTAAAAAAACTACGGATTCTATCAAAAATGATTAATAACAAATTTGTAGACCTTTTTGGGGTAAAAAAATTTTCTATTTTATTTTTTTCGAAGCTTGCGTCGTTTCTCTAAAAATTTAATTATTCTATTTTTAATTTTGTCGTTTATGGAGAAAACAATGACTACGCGTCCAATAAAAAAGTTAATAATAACAAATTTGTAGATATTTTCTGGATGCACAATTTTTATTTATTTATCTTTTGTCGTATCTTGCACAGTTTGACCGGAAAATGGAATTTTTGATTTTCGATTATTTTTCGTGCCGTCAAAGTTTGAATGTACAATTTTTCGAAAAAATTTAAAAAGTTGCAAAATGGCTTGCTAACGAACTTGGCCTTCAGTTATCGAAAGTAAGAGAGTTTATCAAGGGCCAATCTGATACATTAATTTTTTCAAAAGTTATCTTCATCACCGACAACATGCATGTATGCATACATACATACATACATAAATACATGCAGGCATCCAAACATACTGACATACAGACAGACTTACAGCCAGACATATATACCGAAATACATACAGACATACATACAGGCAGGCATACATACAGACATGTAACGTACAGACATACAGAGAAACAGATATACAGACATACAGGCATACATACAGACAGGCATACATACAGACAGGCATACATACAGACAGGCATACATACAGACAGGCATACATAAAGACATGCAGCGTACAGACATACAGACAAACAGGCATAAAGACATACAGGCATACATATAAACATACATAATTTCAAAAATAAAATTATTAAAAAAAGATCCTAGAACATGTACTACCCCCTTAAACACAATTTAGACTTAGATTATCCAAACATTTTAAAAGCAGAATCAAATTTTAAAAAACGCCCAACATTAGAATCTTATTATGTCATAAAAGAAAAAAAAGAAAAAAATAGACTACGTTCGTATTACAATATTTTAACCTCATTTACTATTCATGTTAATTAAAATAATAAAAATTAAAAATATCTTTATAACGTGGTTTAAAAAGGATATATTTTTCACCAAAACAGCGCAAATTTATTAATTTTAAATTTAATACGGAATCTTTATTCTAATCGGCCATCATCAGCCATTTATTGGTAATTTTTTGTCTACAAAAGCTTGATACTTTAAAAACTTAGAACAAATATTAATCGGAAGAAAGTTGTATAATTCTATTACAGTTGCTTTGCATACATGCTTTTGATTTTAATATTTGTGTTTTTAGTATGTTTTTGCAATAAATATGTTTAGATAATTTACTTCATATTTATTTATTTTTTTTTTATTTTTCAGCTAATAAGTTTTTCATTATTGTTTAATTTCATATACAAGGGATAAGGAAAAGAGAACGTCCGTTTATTATGTAAGGATGATAAACCCCATAAAATTGTTATGAACCCCTTTCCTCATTCATCCTTTTAACGTCAGATTTTATATTTTTAACTCAATATATAAAAAATATATTCATTATTTTTACCGTATACGATATATGTACTTGATAAATTGTATATTTATTTATATTGGAGAGTATTTCATCAGATTTCTAGGTATTTCAGAACAATACAAAGTATTTGAAGTATTTTAACATTTTGACGTAATTGAACGAGATATTAAATTTTTTGGGAGATTTGGTGATATCTTAAGGAACTTTGAAACATTTTAAGCGATTACAAAAGTTTTAAGATAGAAATTCACAAGAAAAAAAATGTAAGATTTTGAAGAAATTACCGAAAACAATTTCAGATGGTATCTTAATTTTTAATGGACTTTACAAGATTTTAAGGTACTTTCAGGAGTGTTTAACTAGATTTTCAGGAATTTTACTGGATTTGAAAGGATTTCAAAGAAAACAAAGGATATAAAAGAATTTTTGAGACATTTTAATGGGTTTTAAGGAATTAGAAACTTTTTCCACGGATTTAAAACAATTTTTTAAAGATTTAGGGTGATTTTTAGAGATTTTAAAATATTAAAAAATAAATCATAGGATTTCAACGGACTTTAAGGAAATTAAAAGGGTTTTGATGATTTTACATGATTTGAAAAGATTTAAAACGATTTTAAAAGAAGATAATCTATATCTACTGATTTTAGAATATTTTAATGAATTGTCAAATATTAACAAGAATTTTAAGGGATTTCGAGGAATTTGTATGGTTTTTGAAAAATATTTCTGGATTTTAATATATATTGTAAGGAATTTGAAGAAATCCAGAAAGATTTCTACGGATTTTAAATGTTTGAATGAATTTTAATGCAATTTCAAAGATTGCAAGGGTTATATTGATTAAAAAAATATTTCATGAAATCTTAAGGAACACAATTTTTTTAAAAGATTTTAATCGATTGCCGTAGAAATAAAAAGGATTATAAGGGAATTTTACCGGACTTTAAATATTTAAAGGATTTCTAAAGTTCTTAAAGGTTTTTTTTAATTACATAATTAGTTTATTGAGATTTAGGTTTTGAAACATTTTTAATGTTAAGGATTTTCCCAACTTTTAAAAAGTTTCAAAGGTTTAACAGCATATATTTGAAAAAATAATAGTATCGTTATTAGATGCTCTCAAAAGGCTTTAACCTTTTTTCTTTCTGATATTATTTTCAGGAAAAATAATTCAATTGTTCAAATAGAGAGTATTAAAATAAAATTTTTTAAATTTTAAATATGAGTGGGATCTTTGAACTTCCCAATTTAATATAAAAAAGGTTAAAAGTAAAAATATAGGTTTATGAACTCCTTAAAATCTCTCAATTACTTGAATTTTCCAAAATCCCTGAAGTCCTTGATAATTTCTGAATTTTTTCTATTATTCGAACTTGCTGAATCTTTAGAAATCCTTGAATCTTCGGACTTCTATGAATTCCTGGACTTTTCTGAAGTTCTTGAAGTCCTGGGATATTCAGAATTCTGTGAATTCCTTTAAAATACTGAATACCTGTTATTCTTAGAATAATATGAATCTCTAAAATTACTAGAATCCTCTAAATTCTACGATATTTATAAGCTTTCCGAATTCTTTGAATTTGTTAAATATATAAAATTCCTCAAATTTCATAAATGCTATAAATTCCTCAAATTTCTATAATGTTCTGAACCCCTCAATTTCTCTAAATTTCTGAATTTTAAAAATTCTACGAAATTATTGATCTCTCTTACTTTTATAAAATTCTTGTATATTCTTAATTTCTTGAATCCTTTGACTGAAATCCTTAAATATTCTGAATTTCCTAAATCCGTTGAATCTTCCGAATTCCTGAAATTTTCTAATATCATGAAGTCCTGTTACACTCGGAATTCTCAAGATTCTGTGAAATCCTTCAATACACTGAATGTCTCGAATTACTGAAATCCTTCAATATTCTGAATTTCCTGAATCTTTTGAATGTTCCGAATTTCTGAAATCTTCCAATATCCTAAAGTTCTTCAATATTCTGAATTCTCAAAATTCTCAGAAATCCTTCAATATACTGAATTCCTTGAATTATGGAACTCCTTCAATATTCTAAAATTTCTTGAATTCCCTCAATGCACTGAACCTAAATTGTTCTGAGTTTCTTAAATTCTATAAATGCTATGAATTCCTTCAAATCCTCCAATTTTAAAAATATTCTGAATTACCTGAATTCTTTGAGAACTATAAATTTTGTCAATATTTTGAATTCCTTGCATTTTTTGAATATTAAGAATTACTTGAATTCCTTAAATTCTCTGAAATTCCTGGAATAATCTGAATTACCTAGAATTCTTGAATTCTCTGACTGGTAAATTCCTCATATTTCGAGAATTCTCTGAAAAATTTTATTTTCTTCAATTTCATGAACTTACTGAATTCCTTTAACGCTCTAAAATTCCTAAAATTCTCTGAATAAATTTCTCAGAACCTTTGAATTTCTTGAATTCTTCGAAATGCTTGATTTCTCCGTTCCTGAAATCTTGAAATATCCGGAATTTATTGAATTCTTTGAATCTACTGAATTTCTCCAATTATTCGGAATTATCTTAAAACCTTTAACATCGGGAGCTCCTGGAATTTCTTGAAATCTCTAAATTCTCTAAATTCCGGAAACTCCGCGAATTCCTTGAATTCTTTAAATTTCCTGAATTCATAATATTTAAGGATTTCCGGGAATTCTTGAAATTCTCGAAATTTCGAGAATTTTTTTATATATTCTGAATACTTTTAAATTCCTGAATGCCTTCTAATTATTTTAATTGCTCTGAAATCTTAAAACATTCTGAAATCAATGCAATCCTTGAATTTCTTTCATTCTTTACAATTATTTTAATTATCTTAGAAGTCCAGAGAATTTTTAGAATTTAGGAAATTAAATAAATGAATAAATTAAAATATTTAGAAATTATTGGGGGGAAAAATAAATAAAAAAGCGCTTTTAATCTTCATTGGATTCCTGGTCTTTATAAATGCAAACAATTATTTTGATACATTGTGACGGATGTGACGTTTCAAAAAATTGCACCGAATGAGAGTGAGTTACACAGATGATTTATTATATCAGCCTGTATATTTTATGCAAACGTAAAAATTGGAGGAAACTGATAAAAAATCTAAGAGTTTTAAAACCTAATTTCTATTCCCAGATTTTTTTCTTCTGAATGCCTTCTAATTTTAAATACTTTAAACTTTTAATTTTTAAATTTAGTGATAGATGAATATCAATAGCTTTTGAATTAAACTCGCATACTTATCAAAGTTTGATTTTTGAATTGTTTAATTTCGAACAGTTGTAATTTAAAATTATTCAATTTTTTACTTATATCATTTTGAATATTGCAAACGAAATGTATCACCAGTGCAATGTTTCCTGAAAATTAGATCAATTTAACCAATTGTTGGAGTAAACGGTTATTGGAGAAAACAAATTCATTTATCATGAAAGTTTGATTAATTCAGATTTTGTGAGCTGGTAAGTTTCAGAATCTGAATTTGTATGTATGATCAACTGCTGGAAACAGTTTCCTCTTATAAAATAGATTTCCCAATAATTTGCTAAATTCATCTGTTTGTCACAGGAGTTGAAATGCGTAAACGAGAAGCATCCTTGGATGGATTGCGACTTACGGAGCGACAGAGCTAGATTTTCATGGGTAGATTAACCTTTCTGGGTCTATCGATCCACATCCGAGACTCAGAAATGAGCTGCTTTAAGGTACTAATTTTCCGGGGGAAATTCCCTACATATTCTTGGTATGATTAGTATTTATAATGTTGAATTAAAAACATCAAAATTACCTAAACGTCTTTTTTATCAAAGTGTGATATTGTGCATGAGAGGGGGGGGGGGGTAAAGGGTTTATGGCGATTTGGCTGAAGATTCAACTATTTTGTTGAAAATTCGAGTTATTTCGTTGAATTCTAGTGTTTGATTAATAATGAAAATATGTTCTGATTAAAATATTAACTATTTCGTTTCTTGTTGAGAAATTATCTTTTTGATTTTAATTTTAATGTTGTTGATTTAAAACACAAATATTTTTTAATTGAAAAATCAACTTCTCTATTTTTGGTTAAGGATTATTCTTTTCTAATTGAATATTCAACAATTTTGTGAAAAATTTAATTAAATTTGTTGGAAAATTTGTCACTTTGGTTAAAAGTATATTTTGTGTGAAAAATCAACTATTTGATAGCGATTGCAAAATTGGTTCAATAATTAATATTTGTATTCACATTTAACTATTTGTTTGAAAATTCATCTTTGTAAGTCGAAAATTTAACTATGTGGTTGCATAGTCAAATATTTGTTGAAATTCGTTTTTCTTCTTTAAAAATATATCACTTTTGGTACAGTTGATTTTTTTTGTTTAAAAATACAGCTGTTTAACTGTTCTTTATTTAAAATCGCTTAAATGTGATCTGAATTAATAGAATCCACAAAGAAAATCCAATACTTCTTGTTGAAAGTTAAGACTTTTTGAAAATGTATAGTTTCTGGTTGAAAATTCATGTATTTTGTTGTAAATTCATCTTTTGGCCTAATACTAATCTTCTTGGCGGAAAATTAAAACACTTGGTTGAGAGTACAACAGCTTAGTTTACAATTTATTTGGTTAGCTGAAAATACATATCTTCAAATAATACTTAACTTTATTAAAAATTTTTTTTCTATTGAAAATTATTTTGCTTAACTAAAAATCGAACGGTTTTATTATTTGATAAAAATAGATCATGTTTAGCTAAAAACTTAACAAATTGGTTTAAAATTCAACTACTATTATTTTAAAAATTCATTTTTTCCACTAAAAATTTAACTATCCAATTCTTGGATAAAAATTAATCGTTTTTCATTTAAAACTCAAGTATTTGGTTGAAAATGTACTTTTTTGTTGAAAATTAATATTTTTGGATTAAAAAATTTACATTTGGTAGAAAATTCTACTTTTTGTGTTGAAAATTACCTTTATGGTTAAAAATTCATATTATCGTGTTTAACCTTTAACATGTTTCTAGAGAATTCGCCGTTTTGGTTTGAAATTTCACAGTTTGGTTAAAATTTCTTTTCTGTCTTGACCAAAAAATCTTTTGCGGGTAAAATTGCAGCGCCTTGGTGGAAAATTCATGTTTTTGGTTGAAAAATTAATCTTTTTTGGTAAAACCCTTGTCTTTTTCAATTATAAATGCAAATTGTGGTTAAAATTTTAACACTTACGTTTCTTATGAAGAAATTATCTTTTTTATTATAACTGGACTGTTTTTAATTCAAAATAAAAATATTTTGTTGGTGAAAAAATAATTTAAATGTTTCTCGTTCAGGATATTTTTTTAAAAATTAAATATTCAACAATTTTTTTTAAAATGTAGTTAATTTGTTATAAAATCGACTATATGTTTAAAAATTAAAGTATTTTGTTGAAAATTCTTTCCTCTTGCTTAAAGTTTAACTATTTCGTTTCCAATGCAACGAGTTTGTTGATAATTATTTTTGTGTGAAAAATTGAACTATTTGGTTGAAGATTCATCGTTGTAGGTCGAATACTTAACTGCGTGTTTAAAATTTCAACTATATTTCGAAAATTTAATTATTTTATTGGAAATTAAACTGTTACATTAAATGTTCATCTTTAACCGATAGAAAAATTCTTAGTATAAAATTCAACTGTCTTCTCAAGTATTCTTCGTTTTGTCGCGAAGATTCGATTATTTAATGAAAAATGGAACTGTTTCTCGATGAAGTTGATGCTTTCTTTTGAAAATTGAAACCCTTTGTTTGGAAATGTGTTTCTGTAGGTTGAAAATTCCACTATTATTATGAGACTTCACCTCTTTTAATTGCAAATTTAACGATTTTGGTTGTGATGAAAATATTTTGTGGAAAATTTGTCCTTTTTAATATAAAATTGATTCAATTAGTACAAAATGTATCATTCTTGGTTAAAAATAAAACAGCTTAAACTATTGGATGTTTTTAATTGAGAATTAAATTTTTTGTTTACAAAAAATCAACTACTTGGTTTAATTGAACTACTGTGTAAAAATTTTTTCTTGTTGGTTTAAGATGCATAATTTTAGTTTAAAGTTCCCCTATTTGGTCATAAAATAATTTTTCGTTGAAAATTCATAATTCATATATTTTTGTTTGAAAATGTATCTTTTCTAGTTTAAAATTTAAGTACTTCGTTGAAAGTTCATTCTTTCTAATTGAAATTTAACCTTTTTGTTAACAATTCTGCTCTTACGAATTAAAAGTAAACTATTTTGTAGAAATTTCATCTCCTTAAGTTAAAAATAAAACAATTTAGTAGGGAATATAACTTTTTGGTGAGTAACGAAAATATTTATTTAAAACATGAAAATTCAACATCATTGCCGTTCAAGATTCAACTGTTATGTAGGAAATTCTTGTTTTTTAGTTAAATCAAATTGGTTGCACATTCTTATTTTCTTGTTGAAAATCAGTTTTTGAAATTAAATATTTAAGAAATCCATTTTTGTTGAAAATGTATCTTTTAAAATTGAAAATTCAACAATTCTGTTAAAAAATTATGTTTCTTCATTGAAAATTGACTTTCTTGCTAAACAAGTCTTGTTCTACGTGTTAAAAGTGACATATTTAGTAGAATATTTGACTTTTTGGCTTGAATATTTCGCAATTTGTTAACAAATTGAAGTATCTGGTTAAAAATTACACGTTTTTCTTTCGAAAATTTATGTTCTTGTTTGAAAATGCCGCAACGTTGGTAGGAAGTTAAACAGTTTAGTAAAAAATAAAATTATTAAATTGAAACTTTAACTATCTTGTTCTAAATTCATTTTATTAGCGAAAACATTAATTTTTTTGTCTCACAATGTTGCTGTTCGATTTTTGGTTAAATTTTTTTTACATAATGATAATACAGTCACACAAAAAATTAGTGTGCGGATCTGGTAACAAGACACACGTATTCTTATGGATTTTGGGGCGCTGAATTCAAATTCGGTATCAAAAATCACCTATCACGTCATGGTTGAGCCATAACCTCAAAAAATGAAGAAAAATCATGCACTGTGGCAAATAAATTTCAAAATAATGTCAGTGATGCAAATTTTTACTTCAAAAATATGTCGACAACTGTGAAGGATCAATCCTTGCTTGATATCAGCTTATTTAATGTAACTTTACCCAACAGAACCTGACCTCACCTAACCTGAATTAACAGAAATTTATTGAACTACACGTAAAGCTCTGGAAGCATACTTTCCCAGTAGCAAATGTGTGTTACATCGAATGAGTCAACTCGAGCCTAACCTAGAAATAAATATAACCTAGCCTAACCTAACCTAACCTAACCTCACGAAACACAATTAAACTGATTGTGTTGTCCTGTTGTGTTTGCGGTACCGTTTGAATCAGCTTGGGCTTAACCTGCAAAGAGGTTTAACCTATTCTAACCTAACAAACCCTGCCCTAACCTAACCGATTACGCTGGCAACCCTGTTCTTGCGTATAGTATAAATATATCCCTTAAGTTTAAGAAAAGCAAAGAGAAAAAAATCTTGAATAACACTCTTATTCATTTGCATGTTTAAGTTACAGTTCTACATTTTAATTGATACAAACATTGTCAGATTAATTGAAATGGGGTCAATTCTACTTGTAGTTCCAGGTTTCTTCAAATGAGTAATGTGCGTCTAAATTTTTAACCACCTGTAGTAAAATGAAATGAATTTTATTGTGTTACAACGGGAACACTTAAGGTAAGTTATGTTGCGTTAAGCAAAATTTCATTAGGTTCTGTTAAGTTAGATTCATTTGCAGGTTAAGATCGAGTTAACCTATTAAATATAGCACACATTTACGACTGAGACCCGTTCGCTTACACAGCCACACATGTGGTTGAATTTCATTGGGCTAGGTTAGGTTAGGTCAGGTTTTGTTAGGTTAGGATAGGTTAAACCTCTATGCAGGTTAAGCCGAAGATGAATGAAACGGTAAGTTGACATCAGGCAAGGGTTGATCCTTCACAGTTGTCGACAAGTTTTTGAAGTGAAGATTTGCATCACTGGCATTGTTTTGAAATTTATTTGCCTCAATGCATGATTTTTCGTCATTTTTTGAGGTTATAACTCAACCATGACGTGATGGGTGATTTTTGATACCGAATTTAAATTTAGCGCTCCAAAATCCAAAAGAATACGTGTGTTTTGTTACCAGATCCGCACACTTTTTTTGTGTGGCTGTGTAATTCAATTATTTGAAAAAATGCATGCATTTTGTTATAAGTAATTTATTTATTTCTAAAGGTCTATTTTAGTGAATGACAGTTGGATTATAGTTCTGACTAGTAAATCGATGACGCAAATATAGTTTTCTTCCTTCAAGGTAAAATCGATCTCGAGCATCCTCTTTCTTCTTTGCAAACATATCTGTGGATATAGGGTAAAGGAAAAGTTGCGTAAGTTTTATGTAAGTATGACTGTATTTTGCTTGCGTAAGGTTAGTATTCCCTGAAGCGAAGTTTCCTTACAAATAAAATAAGAGTGATAGAGGAACAGAATAAAATTTAAAAGTACATATTACCTTGCTGAATATCATAATTCATTAAATTCATAATTCATTAAATAATATCGGCGTTATAACTGTCATCGAATTATTGTATTATGCAGCATTTGATTTACAAGCATTGTCTGCAATTTTCTTTTGATAATCCAAATGAACCTTCGAAATTTGAAATTGCATGGACATTCAAAACTTCCTGTTCAAAAGTAATGAGATTTGAAATCGTTGACGTCTGGTACATATTAAATATTTTGTGCAATTATAACTGGGCTGATTTCTCAAATGAATTCATATCGTGTCGTCATGATAAATTTTAACTGAAAACCCTTAATAATTAGATCGGAGATTGTAATTTGCGAAACTAGGTTTATTGGACAATTGGGTGGGATGATAAAGCGAGGGGGTATGAAACGCAGGATGATCGCAGCATACAGATCCAGGGCCACAGTTGTGCGTGACAGCCCTGTTGGTTTGTTGCTCGTATGCACGGATTGCGCAACAGTTGCCATCTACAGCTTCTTTACAACGGGTGACCTTTCAAAATTCTCATTTGGAAAAGTCTTCAGTAGATCTATTTCAAATGAAATCGGGCAGTCTGATCCTATTGATGTCACGACAGGAACCAAATTAAAAGAAGCTACCATATCTCGTGAAAACCAAACAAAAAGGTGCTAACTCGTGAAGAACAAATAAAAAGGCGCTAAAGAGTCGAGGGTGCTGATGGCCACAGTACAACAAATGTCAGATTTTTAAGCTTGGATAGTTCACCACGCGAATTAGCACCTTTCATTTTATCTCCACGATTCAGCACCCTTTCATTTCGTCTTGTCGAGATGGAAAACTGTCATTCACGAGCTTTCTCTAATGAGCCGATTATGAAGCGCCTCTATATTATGTGACTCTTTGTGATCGCGGAGGGGGGGGGGGGGGGGGGGGGGGGGGGGGGGGTCATAACATCATGCGAAAAAAATAGGTTTTGTAACATCTGAAACTTCTTGGATCAAAATATACAATATAAATCCATGTTGAAACATTAAAGATGAACCATATTCAAACAAATAACATTCTCAAGATGAAAAGATAATTTTTTTAGAAGACATTTAAAGTTTTTCCTCGAAAGTTGAATTATTTACAAGAAGTTCATGTTCAGCCAAGGAATAATTATTTAAAACTAAAAAGGATGATTTTTTCATCATAAGAGATAGATTGTCAAACCAAAAGATAGAATTTTTAACAAAACAGTTGAAATTTGAACATAATAATTAAAGTTTCCACAAAAGAGTTGACTTTTATACCAAATAGTGGAAATTTAAAATACAAAGATTGATTCTTAACCAAGATGATTTACTTTTTATCAAAGTACGAATATTTAATTGCAAAAAAGGAAAAAGTTACATTTCTAGTTAAAAATATCAATTGAAAAAAGCGAGTTATCAGCAGCTTGAATTCAAAGACAAAAATATGTATTTTTAACAAGATTTTGCATTACTTCATCAAGTAGATCAGACTACCCAAATAGAAGAATTTCTAACGAAAAAGGAAGTTTTGAATTAACAAAATAGTTCAATATTCGACCAAAATTATGAATTAAAAAAAAAAAGAATAATTTTCTACTCAGATAGCCGAATTTTCCACTAAATAGTTGATCATTTATCTTACAAAGAAAAAAATTGTCTATTAAAAATGGAAAAGCCAAATTTTCATCAAAAAAGTTAATTTTCAATTAAGAAAGATGAATTTTTAACAAAATAGAAGAATTTTAAACTAAAATAGTACATTTTCAACACAAAATGTATTTGTTAAATTTTTAGTTCAAAATGCTAATTTGTAAAATAAAACTAACTTTCAAGCAGATGAATTCAGTGAAAAAAACGATTTTTAACAAAATAGTTGAAGCTTCAACCGAAATGATCTATTTTCACCAAAAAATATTAATCTTCTACCCAAGAAATCGATTTTTCAATCAAAGTCATGATTTTTTTTAATAGTTAAATTTTCAACTTATGAAGAAAAAACTTTCATCCAAAAAAACCAGTTCAAATTTCTCACAGCGTGGTGGAAATTTTAATAAAACATATTAATTATTGTCTACAAAAGGTTAATTTTCAACCAAAAGTTGAATTTTATACCAAATTGTTGAATTCTTGAGTTGAAAAAGAAAGATTTGTCTACAAGGTTGTTTATTTTTCAATACGCAAATATAAATTCGAAATAAAAGTTATTTAACGACCAAATAGTTAAATTTTCATCTAAAATTAAGAATCTTCAAAAGAGAAAAAAAATGTTGTAGTGTAGTTTAACATTAAATCAAGTAGTATGTTTTTCTACTTAAAAAAATGAATTCTGAATAAAAAATGTAACGGTTAATTCGTCAAAAAACTTTCATCCAGACAACATGAATTTTCTATTGAAAATATCAGTTTTAAAGAAAAAATGGAATAGTTATATGTTTATTGAAAATAATTAATTCTTAAGAAAAGAAAATTTTGCAAAATAGTCAAAATTTTAGCCAAAAAGATGAATTTTTAACCAAAAAGTTCGTTTTATAACCAATAAGTTTGATTTTCTACAACAGTAAATAACTGATAAATTTTCATTAAAAAATGAAGTAGCTTAACTTTCAGGTAAAAGAATTAATTTCCAACCCATTATGTAACAAATTTTCAACAAAATAGTTTAATTTTGAACCAAATAGATGTATATTTAAACCAAAAACATAAATTTTGAATAAAATTCTTCAACTTTCAACCATGTTTTTTGAATTTTTCACCAAATGAGATGAATTTCAAACCAAAAATATATACTATTCAGTTTAAATTTAAGCGAAA
The DNA here is from genome assembly GCF_010883055.1 of Belonocnema kinseyi. NCBI lineage: Eukaryota > Metazoa > Arthropoda > Insecta > Hymenoptera > Cynipidae > Belonocnema > Belonocnema kinseyi. The sequence goes on along the minus strand of NC_046660.1, from coordinate 79,078,530 downwards.
ATGAGAAAAAGCGGAAGATTCGTGAAAACGAGGGAAAATAAGAATTCTTTTCAAAAGGGGAAAAGAGTTTATGGAGGGCCCCTAATTTTTTAATTTAATCTGCCGTCTAAGTTGTTATTAAAATTATATAAAAGTTCTTAAGTAAAAAATGGCTAGATAATATAATTAAGAATATTTTCATAATATTATATCAAAAAGATTCAACTATTTGTTCATTGTAAAAATTGACGGTTATATAAAATTTAATTTATATTTCATATTTAAAAATAGGAGAAAAAATAAGAGAGCGGTGAGTCAAGAATCACTAAATAGTAGCATAAAGTAATATCTGGATTCTGGACTATCCTTTACTTCTCTAATTTCCCCCCGTCCCAATAAATTATTTATTCACAAATTTTGCAAACTGTTTTTGGATTAATTTTTTTATAAATCGCAGTATAGTTCATTTTGTTGGTTGGTAGAAGTCTGAACGAAGAAAAGAGGATCAACCAGATGGGGACGGTGAGATGATTTTTAATTATAAACAAGAAATCCATCACGAGCGAAGTGGCGGGATTGGTTTTTCGGTAGAATCGAGTTGACTAGACTATACGCGAGGACAGCCATACGTTTCCATTGATCCCAGACTGGTCGGCACAATGGAGAACGTTCTATCGCAACACCATTATTTCATTCCCCGTCACTCAAACCCTACCTCTGCTTGGCTCTTCGTGAACGCTGGTCTCAATCCTCACTCTTCCTTGTTCAATTTAATATAGGTATGGCTTTATCAATGACCATTCACTATAAAAAAAAAAATTCTGCACCGTTGCTTCTAATAGTTCAATTTATTTGCTCTAATATTCATTTGATCACACAGGGGTGGTTGCTAAAAATTGAAGAATCTTGTGTAGTCTATATCGACAATAATTCTAAAAGAAAAAGAGCATTCAAATATGACTGATAGGGTGTTTACCAGGATGGTCAACATTTGTGTCACAAATTCCATTGTTAGTTAGGCAATATTTCCAGAAAATTATTTCTATGTACAAATGATTTGGTATTTTGTTATATTATTATATAATAAAAATAAAGGAAACCATATTTCGCACTTCAGTTACTTTTTCTTGGTCATAATTATTCGAAGATTGACTACGAATTCTCAAAAACGGACAGAAAGTTTTTTCAAAATGCATTAACCTCTTTGAAAACGATTGTTTATAACGCATTAGTCTCTTCCAAAATCTTGCTCTCAATCCTCGCTTTTTCTTGTTCAATTTTCGATAGGTTTAGCTTCATGAAAGACTATTCACAATAAAAAAAATACTGCAACGATAACCATAATATTTCTAATTATTTACTTTAATATTTATTTGACCATATATTGCTCAAAAGTTAAAAATCTTTTACAGTCTATATTAACAATAAAGCTAAAAGAAAGATAGCATTGAAATGGGTTTTATATATTTATAAACCTTTTAAAAAAATGTAATATCCTGATTACTAACTAAAGTACAGTGCTAATAGGATCCCAAGTGCGAAGTCACATACGGCCCAACATTGATCCATAATCGGCAAAGATATTGCCGAAGCTCGGCTGCCATTATCGCGCCAATGACGGAATGATAACTATGGCCTGCACTTGGCAGCCAAGGTTTGGCTGCCATTGTCGGCCCAACACTGGGTACCAGTATTGGACAAAACCTGGCTGCCATTGTCGCGCCATTGCCGGATTGATAACTATGGCCTTGACTTGGCAGCCAGGGCTTGGCTGTCATTGTCGGCGTGCTAACCACTCCGCTAAACCGACAAGTTGAAACTGTGTGAAAAAGCCATCCTCATAAGCTGCAGTTCAGAAAAGTTAAAGAACCAAATTTTAAGCCCTCTTTTTCTAATTATTTATTATTATGCGGCCTTGTGTAAATGTAAAATACACGAAGTGTTAACAGGAATATCAATACAATAATTTTTAAATAAACAATTTAAATCGATTACAATTTTTCTTGGCGTAATATTTCATTTTTTTCCGTTGTAGCTTGTTTTACAACTTTTTGTAATGACAGGAAATGTAATTTTTCATAAGTCTTAAAAATTTTTAATGACAGAACTTAAAAAATTTCATCGTGAACTTTGACAATTTTTCAATAGTTTTTTTTTATCATAGGTGTAAGATTTGTTTATTAGGTGCTAAAACTGCAAATTGGCAAAACAAAGTGCCGATTCTGGGTCAAGCATCGGTAGAAAATCGGCAAATATAAATGACCAATATAGGCTGCCAGCACTGGCTCAACATTGGGCCGATTTAAAACAAACATAGTTGGCCGTGGTAAAAGTGACACTTGGCCCAGTAATGTGCCGTCACTGGGCCAGACTTTGGCTGATCCTCGTGAAACATGGTTCCCCGTACTAAAAGCGGGACTTGGCGCAATACAGTGCCGATAATGGGCCAAGAATCGGTGGAGGATCGGTAAATATAAATAGCCATTATAGGCTGCCAGAACTGGCTCAACATTGGGCCGATTTATATAAAACATGGTTTGCCGTGATAAAAGTGACACTTGGCCCAGTAATGTGCCGTCACTGGGCCAGACTTTGGCTCATCCTCGTGAAACATGGTTGCCCGTACTAAAAGTGAGACTTGGCGTAATAAAGTGTCGATACTGGGACAAGCATCGGTGGAGGATTGGCAAATATAAATAGCCAATATAGGCTGTTAGCACTGGCTCAAAACTGGGCCGATTAAAATGCCGATATTGGCCCAATAACTTTAGCCGATCTTTGGTTGCCAAAGTTGGACCAACACTGGGCCGTGTATTCAGCTCCGTCATTTCGCACTTGGGATGTTTACCAGGATGGTGAAAATTTTTACTTTAAAAGGTCCCTTGGTAGTCAGGCAAAATGTCAAGAAAAGTACTTCGATGTACGAATGATTTGTTATTTTTTTATATCATGCGATATTAAAAATAAAGGAAACCGCATTTTGTAGTTTAATTAAACATTTTCATTTTTTACACTGATTCGAAGATTACCTGCAAATTCTCAAAAGATGACAGCAATTTTTTTCGAAATGCATTGATCTGTTTAAAATCGCTGCATTTGCATGTAGACCTTCCCTAAAGTATATAAACAAATCAGGCAAAAAGAAGAAATTAAAAAAAAGGACGATGACTTTTGTAGGGAAATTGAATTGATTTGTTCAACAAATTTTCTATGAAAAAGAACTAGTAAGTTATTATTAATTATTTTAATATTTGGGAATAATTTTAAACAAAAAATATTACTCTTAACATTCTCTAACTGTATAATTAATTATAATCAATCAATCCTTGAAAATATATTATCAATTCCACAAAACAATAACTTCTTATGATTGCAAGGAGAAAAAAATGTTAACAAATTAAATTTGTTCAAATAATTACCAAATATTTCATGATTTTTGTAAATTATACTTTTCTAAAAAAAGATCTTGTCCCTTTTCTTTACAGGGAATCGAAACACGAAACTTCCAGTTGCTGGTCAGGTGTTTTCCCATTCAGCTATCAGAAAGATCGAAAGAAGTCTTTTTTTTTGTAAATACACGCTATCTCAAGCCAAGTGTTATATTTGTGATACGAATAAATTAAAGGAATGTATATTATTATTATTAAAGCTAGTTACTAACTATAAATGAAGTTGTCATTCCACAATCTGTGAAAATATAAATAAAAACTATTGATCAGGTTAACTCTTCAAATAACAGAAAATACTCAATGTTATTTTTGACTATATGGGCGATAAACAAAAAAAATTTGATGATATTTTTCTGAAAAAAGATCTTCTCACTTTGCTCTACTGGGAATCGAACCACAGTACTTCAGGGTGCCGGTGGGATGCTTTCATATTAAGCTATTAGAGAATTCGAAGTAAGAATATCTTTTTTCAGAAAAATGTAATGAAATAAATTTTAATTTATTTTCCATCTAGTCAAATGCGATGTTAAGTACGAGGGTGGATTGATAAGTTTCCGGCCTGACCAAGAAAAACAACGTTTTTAAGAATTTTTTTTTTATTTCTCAACATAATCTCCTCCAAGGCTGA
>NC_046660.1:79072302-79074374 GCF_010883055.1 Belonocnema kinseyi | reverse complement strand
CGCATACTTTGAATAAAATATTTGTTATCATTCTCTTGAAATAAATGTGTTTTTTTCTTGAAAAAATACCGGTTTCATATGTATACACCTGGTATTATCTATTAAGATATCTTAATTTCAATTAGGTAAAGGTTTAAAAAAATTCTCTGTAAAACGTCAAATACTCTCAAAATACTGTATAAAATAAGCTCAGGATGGAGCCAATTTGTCTATTTTTTAAGTAGATATTACAAAAAAAAAGCATAAATTTCAATATTTTCTTAAATTTTAGATAATATTTGAAGTAATTAACATTTCATTATGTTCTTTAGCTCATTCTAAAGCTTGAAGTTAAAAATTATAGTTTAAAAAAAAAAGCTGAAAAATCTTAAATATTATTTGTGTTCATTACAACATATCTTTAAATGTATATCCATTTAGTTTTTTATAAAAGTCCCTAAAATATATATTTAATTTTTATTCTGATTTTTCTACAGAAAAGACCTTTTCAAAATATTCCAACTTTTTTGTTACAACTAAGTTCTTGAAATGTGCCAGGGAATTTTGTTATGCTCATAAGCTGTTGCGATACTGTAAAAATAGTTCAAAAATCTAGGAAATCATACAACGTTGTTAGGATATTCAATACTTCAAGGAGGAATTTTTTTTAGTCAAACATAATTAAAATCAAGAGAACTTACTGAATCAACAATAAAGAGTTGATTGCAAAATTCTGACTCGTTTCTGTATATGCAATCTTTTGCAATCCGAACCAATTTACAATCTTGCAGTCTAATGTGAACCAAAAATCCAAGTAATCATCTCCTTGTTCAAAAATGAGCTTTAAACAATTTAAAAAAATGTATATCAGTACCTTTTTACCAAAAGGAAGAAATTCAAATTTTTATTGGGCACCCTAATCCCGATACTGATACGTGCATTAAAAAAGAAAATGCAATCTTATTAAACCAGAAAATGTTATTTTCCTTTCTAGATTTTCCTCGCTGAATAATAGGAATACAATTAACATATTCCATCAATATTGTGAAAATTGTCTGTCGATCACGAGATAATCGAGCACCGGGATACGTCACTTTGGGCCCATGAGAGGCAGAATCACGCCTCATTTGGTTAAAGCTATGGTGAGTTATCGAAAATGGTGGCGAGCGTTTAACATTGTAATGAGACGTAATGACAATTGTCTATAACTTGCTGATAGGCATGACATGAGTGAGTCCAGTACAAATTTCACTGAATGTGTTTTCGCAATATACGAATTTTAATGCCTCGCTGAATTCTACGGACTGGCAGATTCGAAATTGTAACGTCAATGGGACGTGTGTAGTTTGAAGTTCGTCATATTAGCAATTATCGGACACTCGAAGCACGAATCAATTCAGTCTGTTTCAACTAAATTTGCAAGAAACTTTATCATCGTTCTCTTTGAATTACAGAACTTTACTGCAAACAGATAGGCATGGTGGCGTGAGCACTAAGGTGGTCCAAAAATTTCATTTTCGATTTTTTGTGATAGACTCCCCCCTCCCCAATTTTTTCGGTTCCTGGAAAAATAAAATCCGTAATTTTTGGATTGTTTGCAATGTTAAAATATGCCCCCGCGTTCTTGAAATTAAAATGAGGTTTCAAACGGGAGAAGTTTGTTATTCAAAAAACTGGAAAAAAGTACTTTTTATAAACTTTTTGATTTATAGTATTGTCTCCTCCTAAATAATGTTCAAGAAATAGTGTACAAAGAATAACTTAAATTTTTACCCTTCATTCCTTTTTAATTGTGCCCGGAAAATGTTCCAAAAATGCATAGCAGCAGTATGAAGTTGATGAATGTCATGAGTAGTACTTTTTCTTTAAAATACTTAAAGATGTCTGTATTATCATTAGAGATAGTAACCATCGATCAGTGTAGACGTCATTCCAAAATCTATGAAAATATAAATCAAAACTCTTGATCAATTAAAATTTTTAAGTAATAGAAAATACGAGGGTGGATTGATAAGTTTCCGGTCTGACCAAGAGATGGCGCCACTAGGCCTACCTTGAGGTGGCGTTCTATAGTACCATCCTTAGATAGCTTG
>NC_046660.1:79066511-79072202 GCF_010883055.1 Belonocnema kinseyi | reverse complement strand
AATGTTTGGTATTGGATATTGTTGACAGATGACAATACGCCAATTAGCACAAATGATAAGTTCCGACAGTGCCTACAAGTGTGCCTACTAGCCGCTAGATGGAAATACCGGTTTCATATGTATACACCTGGTAAAAAAATAAGTGAACGTAAAATTCTGACCGGTAGTGTTTATGGCAGAAAGCTATTGCATTAGAATGCAAAAAGTTCCATGGATTATAGAGAATTCTGTGTAGAATAGAAATAGAAAAACCACATATCTTCCTAATCGCTTAAATTTTATTGAAATATATGAAAAAATTTTTGATTCTCTTGACATCCCTCGAAATTTTAAAAACCCTCGAAATCATTCAACTAATTGGTGGTTCCATGTAATACCTTAAATCATTTTAAATATCTTTAGATTTAATGCACTCCTTCAAATATGGTGAAAATGCGTGAAAATACCTTTAAATCCTTCCAAATCTGTTGAGTTGCCAAGAATCCCTTGAAATTAGATTAAATTAAATTTATTTTTCAAAGTTCTATAGAAATCCATTGCAATATTTTTAAATCCTACAGAGTTTTTAAAATTTCTTGAAGTTCTTCACATTTCTTGAAAATTTTTAGAACTCCTGGAAATATTTTAGATCCTTTAAATCTTATGCAATTTATTGAAAGAACTTAAAATCCTTTAAAATCTGTGAATTTGCTAAGAATCCCTTGAAATGAATTAAAATTACATTTATATACTAAGATTTTCAAGAAATCCCTTGATTGCTTTGGAATTCCTGCAAAATTCTTTGAATTTCTCAAAAAAATGTTCATACATTTTGAAATCTTTAAGCTGATTTAATAAGCTCTTATCATTTCTTAAAATCTTCAGAAATATCCCTTATTTAAAAATTCAATTTTGTAGAGAAATACAGTTTAAATCCCTAGAAATCTATGAAATCTTTTGAAACACTTGAAGATTTAACATAATCTTCAAGTGTGGCTAATTCCTTGAAATTTCCTAAAATCTCTTAAAATCTTTGAAATCATTCTGAAAATGCCTGTTTATTTTAATTAAATTATTTTCTAAAACTCATGAGAAATCCCTTTAAATCTTCGGAAATCTTGCAAAATTCTTGAAAATGCGTTGAAATATTCTTGAAATCGTACAAAGTTCTTTGAAATTCCTTGATTTTTGTTTGTATTTCTTAAATTTTTTTAGAATTTCTGAAAATACCTTGAAATCGTTCAAATCTGGCAAATATCCTTAGAATACCTTAAAATCCTTTCAAATATGTGGAATCGCTAAGAGTGTAAATTATATGAAATACTTTATATACAATAAATTGAATTAAGCGCATCAATTAAACTTGGAATACCTTCACATCCCCTGCAATCTTTTGAATCATTAGGCATTTCTTTGAATTTCATTAATTTAAATTTATTTTCCGAAATTCACAAAGAATCCCTTAAAATCTTTGGAAATTTCACGAAATTCTTTGAAATTCTTTGAAATCTTTGATAAACGTAAGAATTTATTAATACCAGTTTACATTATTTCAAATTCCTCCAATATATACACTAAATTATACTTTTTCATTATGTTTAAAAAAATTAAAATCCTTAGAAGATTTTTAAACGCTTGAAGTAATTGGAATCGCGAGCAATTTCCTTGAAATTTAATTAATTTTTAAAATTTTTCCTAAGTTCACTAGAAATTCATTGCAATCTTTGAAAACTCAAAAAAATACTTAGATATCTCTTGGAATTTTCTATATCTCTTGACATTCTATAGACGCTTTTTAAATGGAAATAATTAGAAATCTTTCGAGTATAAATGAAATTAAATTAATACATTAAAGTCCTCTAAAAAGCCATAAATCCATAGAAGTATTTGAAAGCCCTTGAAATTCTTGGAGATTAAAAATAAAATCCTTCAACCTTGTGAAATTCCTTGAAGTGCCTTAAAATTGTTTGAAATCTTTGAAATCGCTAGGGATCCCTTGGCATATTGTATACCCCTTCAAATCATTTGAAATTACCTAAAATTCCCAGGAATGTTTGAAAATCTTTGAAACTGGTGCAAACGTTTGGAAATCCCATAGAATCCTTTTAAAAGCTTTAAGAACAATGACCGTTCCTCGAAATTTGTAAAAATCCTTTGATATTCGCTAAAATCTTCTAACACGTGCGGAAATGTTTAAAATCCAGAGAAAATGTCATGAAATTGGATGAAATCGCTTAAAAAACGCAGAAATACTCTGAAATACCGGAATTTTTTTTGAAATTCCACAATAAATATACAAATGAATTATTTATGTGTACTTTTTCTAATTATTGGACTAATTCTTTCAATATTTTAATATTCTTAATTTTGGTACTGATTTTCTCATGAAGATTTTTTATAATTAATTTTTGCAATCATTTTTTTCAGAAACGCGGAAAAATAATGAGAAATTCATTGAATGAACCTGAATGAATAGACCTATGCTTAATTTTTACGCTATGTTTTCGTGATATTTTACCATATTTCTAGAATCGTGAAAAAAAATTTTAAAATTCATTATGAATAACGATTTTTGATTATTCAAGACTTTCGGTTCAAAAAAATATACAAATAACTTACGGTTAAAGAGATTTTTCACACCTAGGAATTATTCTTTATTTATTAAAAATTAAGCCATAAAGTTTATATGTAAAAGCAAAAATAAATTTTGAAGATATTATTGGGCTTAGAATGCCAAAGTTTGTAATCTCATTAGAATTAATGGACTGTAATGGCACTTGAACATTTTTCTGAAATACAGTGAAACTCTTCTATTCCGCGTATTTTGGGGATGGCGGTGGGCGGGAACTATCTCATTATAGCCAATCCGCTTATGTTTGTTCACGCTTGAGTGCTCACCTGCGTGACAATAGCAGACCCCGCGCACCCCGCTTGACTCATGTTACACCTACTTGCGGCGCGGTGTTAACTCTCGGAAGGGCTATAGAAGATAGGGCTTTTGAAAGGTTTTACTGTAATATGCGAATAATTTTTCTCATGTCTCCTAAACTCACACCTTGAATTCTTGAGAATTTGATAGATAAAAACAGGTTTAAATTAACAAATTGTCAAACAACATGAATTTCAACGGGATCTTCTTATTTAAGATTTTATTTAAAAACTTGTTTGTTTTGTTTGATTTTTTTCAATCCACCTAAGTTTGGTTGAATTTACCCTAAATTGAGGTTAACATTTTGAAACAAATAGTGGAACTTATAGCCGAATGAGAGGAATTACGAACACAAAATATAATGATAGACTGTTAAAAAAAATGACCTCCTAACTAAGAATAGTTGGTTTTTCTTATAGGGTTCTATTATTTCAGTTCAAATTTAAGCGAAAAAAAGGAGAATTTACCTAAAAGATTGTTTTAACTCATTATTCATCGTTAGATTGATATTTATATGGAATTAAATGTATATTTGGTATTTAGAAATTGGAGGGAGAACAGCTTCAGTCTCATATTAAATACATTTAAAAATATGTAAAAAAAAAATATTTGACTACTCATTCCGAAATTCGAGACCAAAAGCATTTAAAAGATACGGCTAACTAAAATTACATTCTACTACTGAAATGGTTGCCAAACCCATTTCATACTACTTAAAGTACTGCTTAAACGTATTTGAAATGCTTTTTTCAAAGAAAAGTTTATTTATTGGATCTAAGAATAATAAAACTACGTCTGACTAAGAATGACTTTTACTACTGATATTGCTGACAATTCCATTTCATACTAATTAATTATATTTAAGATACTTTTTCAAAGAGAAAGTCCATTATTTTACATAAAATTGTAAAAGAAATAATTCTGACCAAAAGTGATTTTTTCCAATGAAATGTGTGACGCTAAAAATGCATTTTTCTTAAATTACTAGTCAAACCTCGTTTATTGCAACACTCGTTTATTGTAAACCTCGTTTATTGCAACACTCGTTTATTGTAAACCTCGTTTATTGCAATCTAAGATACTCGTCTATGGCAACTTCCCCAACTCCCACCACTGATGATCACATGTTCCGTATAGCCAATGACAGTGCGGAAACGGAAATGTATTGTGAGACCACCTTCCAGATACGTGAAGTGGTGGGGTCCCCTTTCGAGTTCTAATAGACGAGATGCTTACAATTCGAAGGAGTTGCAATAAACAAGGTTTGACTGTATATAATAATATTCAAAATCCTATTTTTAAAGAGAAGTTCCAATATTTAATATAAAAATATGTTTTGAACACTTCGGACTACAAAAGCCTTCTACTACTGAACTAGCGGACATTACCGTCTCATACTACTTAATCAGATTTAAAATACTTTTTCAAAGAGAAGTTTGATTTTTTTATATGAAAATGTTAAAAAGAATAATTCTGTATAAAAATGCCTCCTACTGAAATATCTGATAAAAAAATTCTTACTTACTGAATTACTAAATAATAATATTCATAATCATATTTTTAAATAGTAGTTCTATTATTTGATATAAAAATATTTTTTAAATACGTCCGACCAAATGTGCCTTCTGCAACAAAAATGGCTGAAAATACCATTTCATACTATACTCTTTAATTATATTTAAAATACTTTTTTCAAATAGAAGTTTAAATAATTGATATAAATTAAAAAAATAAATGTCGGACTAAAAACGTCCTTTGCTACTTAATCGTTTGACCAAATCTTTCGCACTACTTAAAATAATCCTTCACAATTATTTACATACTGCTATTAAAAATTGTAAGATTTAAGCTTAAATGGTGTCCTGAAGTTGATTGTTAATGGGACAATGATTACAAATCTTTTTTCGAAGTAATCTTTTCTCTTTTATCCCTAATTTATTCAGTTATTATAATCCGCTTGCATTCCTCATTCATTGTTAATTTACTCATTGTTGGGTTAAAATTTATTGAGAAATTTGCAGCTTAATGAACAGTTAACGATCGACTCAAAAGTGAGTAAGTCAATGTAGAGTGTATTTGCAATAAATGGGCGTATCGTGGATCGTAAAACCGGAAAATTGCCTCGCTGTTGCATTACCATAGACTCAATATAATGCAAAATGAGTGTAATTAATGAAATGTAATGCTACTCGGTATGCTAATACTTCTACGTACATAATAAATGAAGTCAAATGATCAGAATGGAGCTTATGGAACACATAAAAGCGATTCTGCAAAAATATTATTTACCATTTAATAAATTGGAATAAAACACTCTCACACATTAAGGTTTCGTTATAATAGAGGAAATATATTTCTGTGTCACAGGAGGCAATAACAAATATTTTTAGAACATCATTTCAAATCGGAAATTTTAAGCTATTGTGACAGTCAGTGTGAAAACTTCGAGATTTTTTCTCTGATTTGAACTTGAACGCATCCAAGTTGAATTTTAAAGTTTGGCACTTATTTCGAAAGCGATTAATTTAAATTCATTTCCTTCCTTCCTTTTACTTCCTTCTGCGATAAAAAAATAAGTAACCATATTTCGTTTATTTGTATACTCATTTCAGCCTTGGGTGTACTTGAAAAAATCGTTCATAACATTTAGGTACTTAGAAAATTGTTAAAAAAATCAATAAAAATTGAGCCATTGAAAACCATGTGCTACCCAAAAATATTGGCCAATTTAAAACATATTTTTTGGCTTCGAATCGTCTTCAAAAAGGGCTAATTTCAATTTT
>NC_046660.1:79048641-79066411 GCF_010883055.1 Belonocnema kinseyi | reverse complement strand
GTGGATATTATAATAAAAATATATTCTTATTATAAATTAAAAAATGATCAATTTAATAAAAAAATATTGACTCTGTCAACGAAAAATGTAATAGTTTATATTTCAACAAAATAAAAACAAAAATGAAAGAACAGTTGAATTCCACCAAGAAATATTAACTTTTAACAAAACAGTTAAATTCTTTAAAAAAGGGCTTCATTTATTAATTATTAAAGGAAATCTGTTGACAAAACAGTTAAAATTTTTAGCAAAAAAGATGACCTTTCCACAAAAATGTTAAATTTTTAATGAAAAATATCATTTTCTACAAACTAGTTGAATTTTGAACCAAACAGATCAATCTTCACCAGATTAAATGGCACATTTTTAAAAGATTTCAAGGGATGTTTAAGAATTGCATAGGATTCATAAAGATTTTTAAGAATTTCTAACAAACTTTGAATACTAAATTAGTTTAAATAAGATTTCAAGGGATTCCTAGAAATTCCCAAAATGTTAAGAAATTTTTAGGTATTTCAAGAAATTTGACAAGATTCAAGCATTTTAAATATTTCTAGGTATTAAAGTGTCTTTTAGAAAACTTTAATAAATAAGTTTAATTTTATTTATATTCATTGGCGTTAAAATCATTTATACTTTTTCGAATGGTTTTTTACGCTTTTCAAAGATTTTAACAAATCCTAAGGAATTCTACAGGATTTCAAGATATATACAAAATTTCAAGGAACTTCAAAAAGTTTGATTGAATATCCAAATATTTGAACTGATATGTAGATAACTCGAGTAAATAAATAAAATTTAAGTTAATTTCAAGGGACTCTGTAAGATTACATAGATTTAGGATTTCTATGAATTTTATCATTTCAAATGATTTACAATTTATACAAAATAAATTTTCAGAGATTTTGAGGATGTCAAGGGGTTTTACAGATTATTATTGCTGTGTAATGTTTCTATGGTCAGGATTGATATTGTTGTGCAATTTCATAACAGGTTATAAATGGTCTACAGTGAATCGTTCCTTTGTAGTTTCTCTACGTTTCATATAATTCCCTGCGATATTTTTGTATTATTTATTCTTATGTGGATTATGTGCTATAGTTTCGTTCTATAAAACGATATCCTATAATGATTTTTTTAGAATAGCGATTCTTTATTTATTGAAGAATAAGCTATACATTTTCTAAAATGAACAATAAATTTTAGGGATATTCTCCGGCCTAGAATGTGAACATTTGTAATTTTTTCAGGTTTAATGTTTTGCAGTGGCCCATTATGATTTTTTTGTGGAATATGATGTACAATATATCTTCTAAAGCATAAAGAAAATACTTTCTATGTAAATAAATTAAAAATATGTATATACATTTTTATCTATGAATTGCTCCAAACGGATATAAGAATTTATCACGTCTTTTATTCATTTGGTCACTTCAAAAAGTACCACTTCACTGATCTTTAAAATTTATTGAATTCCTTCGATTGCTTTTGAATTTACTCGCCATTTTTTGTAATGCGTCTGAAAACCACTAAATTCTATTAATTCTTTTGGTATTAAAAATTTTTTTCATTGACCTTGAATTTTTGTAATTTAATTTTGGATTCCTATAAATTTCATCGAACTCTCTTAAATCTCCTTGGATTATTCTAAATCCACTCCAATTTTTGTGCAATTCATTTAAATTTAATTAAAATTAAATCTCTTATTCATTTATTCTAAATTCTTTCCAATGAATTTAATTAAATTTGTTAATATTTTTAAATTGTTTTCGATTCTCTAGAGTTAAAAAAAATAATTCACCCCGAAACTTGATGAATTTCCACAAATTCTTATTTCAAAATTTATTTAATGATTTGTTTGTTCTTTTTGATTTATTAACCAAGAGTAGTTGAAGTTTTATATTAGATTCCATTCAGTTAAAAATTAAGTAAAAGAACGAAAAAAAATCTTGAGAAAAGGGAATTTTCTTGAAAACAGGAAAAAATTAGAATTTTTTCGCCCTGTGACGGTGGATCCATCGCCGCAGAAAAGCCGCTCTAATGAAAACTATACATCGATAACAAACTGAAATGCAAAAAAAGTTGTATAAAGTTATAAAAAAAAACATCTAAGCCCACGATGAAGAACTTTTTGTTACTTAAGACTAACTTAACTTATAAATGAACTATGTACTTCAAAATCAAATTTTTTGTTGTATTCGATGTTGTTTACATGTTTTCTCTTGATATTAAGTTTAAACATGAAATACTGAAATAGAATCAATATAAAATTTTAAGTATTTATTGTAGAATTTCGGTTTGATAAATGTGAAGTCAATAATGAAATTTGAACTAAACTTGGAAAAAACTCTTAAAAAATAAAATAGAAATAAAAAATTGAATACAGATCATCGAAATTATATTTGTCTAATATTGATTGTCAAAATTGTATTTAAGTTGTCGAATTCAGTTTTCGAAAATTCAAAATCACTTGTAAAATTTCTACAAATCTCAAGAAAAACCTTAAATGCGAAAAAAGAATAAAAAACTGAAAAAGTATAAAATGAAAAAGGCGTTTTTTATTTTTAAATCATAAAACTCGCACTCAAGTCGCAGAAATTGGTTCTAAGAAATGCGAAGTCTACATTGAAATTTGAACTGAACTTGGAAAAAATTCTGAGAATTTAAAACAGAAACATGAATTTAAATACAGAAAATGATAATTGTTTTTAATTATCAAAATTGTATTCGAGTTATCGAATTCAGTATTTAGAATTTTAAAATCAGTCGTTAACTTCCAGCATAACTTACAAAAAAACTGTAAAAATATGAAGTTTATATAGTAGATTTAAAAAACTGCCCCCCTTTATTCCATCTTACCATCAACTTCTCTTACGATCTTTCCGGAAGCTCAAAGAATATGTATGAAAAATTGTATGCCGATTGTTTAAAAACTGCGACTGTGTCCCCCCCCCCGTGATTTAGGCCACTGGATTATATATAAATATATATCATCTCCAGTGCCTAACCTACACGTGTATAAATTTTCAAGTGGATCTGTGTGTTCGTATATTTATATTATGAAAACTAAATGCAAGGTAACTTAAAATAACTGCAATTAAAAAAATTCGAATTTGAACATAAACGTTCCACATTTTATCATTTCTAGTTTAAATTGTTAAAAATTGTATAATTTAACATTAAAATGATTTGTAGCTAAATAATTGTAAAATATAAAGAGTAGAAATAATAAATTGCACTATGTTAATGAACTACAAAAGTATTTGGTTTACATTTAAATAATTCAAAATATTATTTTTTATAATTAAAACGCTTACATTTTCTTATTTCAAATATCAGTTTTTCAAAATTATACACTTCTTAATCTAAACGCTTCATTTCTCAATAATTATATAATAGGATAGGTTCACATTAGAATAATATTATGATAAAAAAAATAAAAATATTTGTATGTCGTTTACAGAATTCAAAAATACTTGATCGACTATAAATTCAGAATATACTGTAAAAAATAAAAAAAAATTTTCACTTAGAATGGTAAAATTAACAACAAAAAATTGGTGCAATTTTACTACTCTGATTATAAGATGAATGCCACTTGCATACTAGAAGTTTCAAACAATCTTGTAACTTGCCCACTTTTAGACTGACAATATACCAAGGCTTAGTGAAAAAATTTTTTTTTCAGTGTACTTAAAATCATAGTTTAAGATTCTCTCTTATTTAATATTTAGATAAATTGTTCAAAATTAAACAATTTCGAAATGATAACATTAATAATTAAAGCAATGTTAAGTTACAAATTTTTAAAGAATAATTTGAATGAAACTTCATAAATCAGACAATTGCAAATTAAATCATACGTCTAAAATTTGGGAATTAATCATTAGTTTAAGTTTGAATAGCTCAAGGGTTTACAGTTTAACTTTGAATTTGTAGTTGTAAAAGGGTTTTTTGAGAGCCTTGAAATGGAGTATTCAATTTATAAATTTTTTGCTTTGTGATTGTATAATTTTCACTATTTTTCGTTAAGTCTATTTTGCTAAATATTTCATATTTTTGTAAAATCGAAATTAAAACTCTTTCAAATTCTAAACCATTAAAGTGAATTTTCAGGACGCTTAATTTCTAAATTTGGAATAAAAAATAAAATCTGTACTTTTAAATAACGTTATAATATACGTTAGAAATATTCTTCTTTAAGCTTGTCTGTTCTTCACATTTCTATCAAAGTTAAATTTTTTAGACCGAACATCTAACAGTTGATATCTTAGCCGAGAAGATGAATATTCAACCAAAAGGAATGACTTTGAATAAAACTGGTTAATTTTCAACAAACTGATTATATTTTTAACTAAAAATATAAATTTTCTACTAACAAGAATGACTTTACAAAAAAAAGAGAAATTTTCAGTTGAAAAAATATATTTTAACCAAAGAAAAAAACTAATTTTCACTCAAATAGATGAATTCTTAACTAAAGTGATGAATCTTAAAGAAAGAAATATTAATCATCATCATTATATTTAATAATGAAGTAAAAGTTACCATTTTAAACTATATATATGTGTATGTATTATTTATTGATAATAATCTTTTTATGAATAATAGAGACCAATGATCCTTTTGTGCTCTCTTTCTACATTTTTGTCTTCGTCATTAAGAATGGAGAAAAATATCCACTCTTTATGAAAATATTCAATTATTTTCTTTTAGTTAGATTTATATTTTCTTGAAATAAAAATCATATTTGCTATAAACTTGTGTGTCTAAATTCCAAATTATTTTTGTAGGTTAGGTCTCGCTTAAATCACGCAAATAGAAGAAATTGTCCGTCGGACAAGATTAACAGTTTGCAATTACATAATAAATTGTTCCCTTTTTGCTTCTATCTTAAATAATTTAGTAAAAAACATTACAATAAATACTTAAAAAAATGATTTCCACTTTTTCCAAAATGTCCGGTTAGACAGTCAGATGGAGAATAATCGGTCAGAGGCCCGAAGCCGTCAGCGTCATTTGACGTCACTTCCGATCTCTATGTGGGAGTCAGCTGTTTGGGTTGTGATTAGTAATCTAATATTGCGCGAAATTTTCAAAGTGGTTCGGTTCCAGGCAGATTTTGGTATATACACAGTGAAACTCTTTTATAGTGCCGATTTTGGGGCTGACGGTAGTTGAGAGCTAACTCATTATAACCCGCTCCGCTATTGTTTGTTCACGCCTGAGTGCTCGCCTAAGTGATAACCGCAGACGCTGCGCACCCCACAGTGTGGCGCTTTTCCCAACTAATAAACTGACTGTAGATTATATTGTTTGGTAAAGGACTATTTAACGCTCACTTTTTTAGGGGCGATATACGCTTATAACATTATAATTTCAAATAACAAACTATCAATAATACTTCATTCTAATGCTGAATATCCCATACATTTTTTCTCATAATGATTTTCTATAATGGATTTTCTATAATCAATGGAATTTTCTACAATCTTTTGCAATTCCATGGAATCGTCCAATCTAGCCTACACGGAAAATCCGTGTAATTATCCCCTCGTATTGAATCTTTTGCAAAGTTGATCAGGTTGGGAAAGCAAAGTGCACTGTTTGAGGAAAATTACCTGTGTACTAAGCGTAAATTCTAATTTCTAGTCTACTAAGAGGCATTATCTAAAGGATGTCATGAGAGCTACTGAATATTCAATTAATATGGGATTAGTCTCGACTTCTCAGGTTAATTGGCCTCCCACTTCTCCTTCGCTCCAGAAACGACGTTCGTGTTGAGAACATTTGGACCAAGCAAATGTGAAGTACGTCGGTAATCGTAACGATTGGTGGAGGATGGTAAGCAACTGAGCATAGTACGAGGTAGCAAGCATCACTCGGGGTCTGCTTAACTTGAGATTAACTTGAGGTTAATTCACTTAGAAGGAGTTAGCCTCGGGTTAGGCACAGCCGAAGGCTGCTATTAGTATTACAACTCTGACTAGTATTAGTATTAGTATTTGCATTAGTACAAGTATTAGTTAAGTCGAACCTACATCGCCAATACGTGTAGTCATGATGCCTCCGTCCAATGACGTAAGAAGTCTCACCGGATGTTAAATTCTCAACTTTGAATGCACTTCCTTTCAGAAAATTTACTCAGAACTCGAGAAACTAAAATTTACAAGAAATTTGGCCTCTCTATTTCTCCATAATTTATTTCTGACTCCGCAATAACGATAACGGATCTTACCAAGAATGATTCCCAGGTGTACGCCTTTGTTTTTTCGGTTCTCAGCGATGTTTTAGGGGACTAATAGATAAGACATACACTTTTTTTATTTTGATCCGAGTTCCTATTTTTATGAAGTAATAAGGTGCATTTTTCATCCATTCTCGAGGAAAAAGGTTTTAAAAAAATGCATACATGTCACATAAACGATGTGATAGTATTTATGCTCTTGGTTAGATCAGGTGATACAAGGAAAAAACTTGCTTTGAATCAAGAAAATATTGGTGCGAGTGGGGATTATAAACTATTTGCATGGTCTCAGAAAAAAATTTTTTTTCAAACAAATGTACTTGCATGAAGGAAATATAATTTTTTGAGTCGAATAAGTTTTTTTGAAAAATAAATCTCTGCTTAGATAAAAAAAATACATAAGTATTATATTTCAACATTAGTTCTTTTTCAATGTAGCCACCCGAGTTTGTAGCAGGAAAGTTCGGGTTGGATTCTTGCTGCAGTCATTTTTTTCGTATTTCAAAAAGATTCAAATTGACCAATAAATTGATATAAATCAAGCCAAACTTTGAATTTTGATTTTCAACCTTTACCACTTTTACTTAAAGAAAAGTTTTTTTATAGAAAATTATTACTTTTTTTCAATTAGTTTGGCATTCAAATTTTGGTTTTCATTATTTTTTAAATGGGAGACAAATAAAATATATAAAAATAGTGCAATAAGAATGGAACAATTATTCTTATACCTATAAAGAAATAGTCAAATATAATGATATAAAAATAAAATATAAATAAAATAGATTTTATATTATTATTATATTCAAATTTTAAAATTAGGGTGATGAGTAATGTTTTTTTTTATTTTTTAAAGGTTGAAAATAACAATTCATATATCGGTAGGGGAAAGGAGTAGTGTGTGGAAGGGATAGAAAATTTTCAGATAGATTCAGAATTCTCTCAATCTCTTTAGCAATCATCCAAAGCGAAGAACCTCACTAAGTCGTTATGCAAGGTTCCTCACTTGGGTCCATTAGTGGCCAAGGTCGTTTCTTTCAGGCGTCATTCTCTCTACTGACACTCTTTTTATTAACTATTTGCCGCCATACCATCCTGTCCTGTCTTCTTTTATGTCCATGCATTTTTTCATGCAGGCTCTCGTGTCTCTCTCTCTCAACATGTCCGAACCATCTTAACCGATTTCTTTCCCATGTGTCTACTAGCGTTTCTTCTGTACCACAATTTTTTAGAGTTATCTCGTTACTTACTTTATCCATCAGGATTTTCCCGCATATTATGCGCATGAATCTCATGTTAATCGCGTTAATTTTAGTCTTATCTTTTTCTTGATAAGTCCATGTCTCGCTACCGTATAGTACAGTCGGTACAAATATAGAATTATGTATGGCCATCTTAGCTTTATTTGATATATTTTTACTTCTGATAAGGGGACCTGCTCTACCAATAACCTTCTTACTTTCGTTTGAACGTCTATCTAATTCCTCATCTATCTTCTCGTCCCTAATAAATAAGCTACCAAGGTATACAAACTTATCAATTTGCTCGATTCTCCTATCATTTAATAAAATATTGCATAGTGTTTTCTCACTCTTTTCTTCGAACACCATAGTTTTTCTTTTATTTGCGTTGATTTTGAGGCTCATGCTCTTCATGCTTGCATCTAGTTCATTTAACATTCTTTGTAAGTCTTCGATAGACTCTGCCAAAATAACCTTATCGTCATAACACTTGTCCATAAATAATATAAATAACCATGAACACATAACGCATCCTTGTCTAACTCCTTGAATAATATCGAAACAGTCACTTAGTTTCCTATTCACTCTTACACTCACTTTGCTACCTTTCTATATTGTTTTTATGGCTTGTAGGAGCCATCCATTGATCCCATACTCTTTCAGGACTTCCCAAAGTTTACTTCTATCTATCATGTCAAAAGCTTTTCCTAGGTCAACAAATGCACAGAAAACTTTTTTTCCTACTCTCAAACTTTTTTCTGTTATTTTCCTTAAGCTAAATATTTGATCCATACATGACCTTCCTGGCATAAACCCACTTTGGACTTCCCAAATCTTTGCTTCTGTTATTTTCATTACCATACGAATAAGCATTTTTCAATATATTTTACTTACGGTGCTTAATAAGCTAATCCCTCTGTAATTATTGCAGTCGCTTTCATCTCCCTTTCTCTTGTATATTGATACGATAATCGTTTTTTTCCAATCGTCTAGGACGTCTCCCATCTCGAAACATAAATTTATCAATTTGCGCAGTCTATGTGGTATGCACGCGCCACCGTGTTTAAGCATTTCAGCGTTAATACCGTCTACCCCGGCAGCCTTACCGTTTTTCAAGTTTTTAATTATATCCCTAAACTCAGTGACACAGACTTTCTCAATTGAGTTTTCCATCGCATCGTGTTCAACATCGCAGTTGTGGCGTCCTATAGCTTTATCTCCGAATTGTTTCCTAAAATAGACTCTGAAAGCCTCTAGTATTCCGTCTGCATAATATACTATTTCTCGGCTACTACTTCTCATGTTGACAAATTCTGTACATTTGTTTCCTTTCATTTTTTTATAAAGTAGTTTCCTGCTTGCTTCCAAGTTGTTTTGTATTTTCATCTCTTCTTCTGCTCTAATTGTATCTTTACTTTCCTTAACTAATCGTTTGAGTATCCTATTTTCACGTCTATAATCATTCCTACGTCTATTTCTTTCCTCGTTTCTAAGACCTGCGATGTTCAAACTTCTTTTGTACGCTTCTCTCTTTGCTTTTTCGGCAGCCTGAATTTCATTATTCCAACACGCATCACCAGACATTCTTCCTACAACTGCGGTACCACACACTTCGATCGTACTTCTAACAAGGATATCCCGTAACATTGTCCAGGCGCCCACTATATCTTTCTTTTTATACGGTCCTCCCATGTTGCCCTATCTATGCTTTCGATTATCTTATTTTGGAAATAAATTCGCACATCCGGTTTCTGTAATTTCCCAATTTTGATTAGCGTTTGTTTTGCTTTCTGGATTCTCTTTTTTCTCAATCCCCGACCTATGTTAATTTTTGAGATCAGAAGGTAATGATCAGTATTGCATTCACGACACCTCATGACTCTTGTATCTTTGACTAACTCTCTTAGTCTTTCATCCGCAGCAACAAAGTAAATTATACTGCGGCTATTTCCTTTAGACCAGGTGTACATGTGGATCATTTTATGCCTAAACCAAGTATTTTTAATAAACAGACCCCTTTCTAAGCATAGACCAACTAATTTATCTCCGTTATAGTTTGTTCTTGGATCCCCAAAATTACCTAATATTTTTTCTGTATCCTGATTTTGGATGCCCACCCAACCGTTCATGACTCCAAGTAGAATTATTCTATCCCCATGTTCGCAAATAATTATTGTTTCATTTAAAGTGTCCCAGAAGGCGTCTTTTACTTCTCTAGGATCACTATCAACTGGCGCGTAGCATGTTATGATAAATAGTCTTCGATTCCTACTTTTATTATAGCCCACAGCAGTCTGGGAGATACGAAACCATGGTCTCCGAGATGCTGCTTTGCTCTTTCATTCAAAATCAGACCTACTCCTTCTTTACCATGTGATTCACAGTCTACTCCTGACCATATTTAAAATCCGTCTTTCAACACGCCGTTTTTTCATGGCTTTTGTTTCGCACCCCTTTTTCTTTGTTTCAGGCACACATAAAATGTCTAGTTTCCTCCCGTCCATAGTTTCACGCAATTTTTTTACCTTGAGATCATTTACTCCCCTAGCATTCCAAACAGCCCAACTAACACCTTTATGCAATAAGTTTATTTTCTTAGTCGAAATCATGTCAAAGTTAATTATCAAATCGTCATGTGGTGGAGGTTGTAGTTATAACGTCAGTCCCACCAAAAACTTTGGTTAATAAGGGAGATTTTAATACATTTAATAGACAATACCATAGAAAACTAACAACCACAAAATACAGCAGCATTTTTCTAAAACACGAAAAGTGTTTTAGACAGTATTTTTATAAAACACAAAAATTCCTAATAAAAAATAATATCCTATAATTTCTCTGTATAAAAGCTTTAAATATGTGCATTCAATTAATCTCCTTATAAGGTGGCAATCTACCCTTGAACTGCAGAATAAGGAAATTCCAAAGAAGAAACTTGTTATAAAAAGTGTATTTAATTTCTAAAAAAAATTTTACCAAAAAATATATAATAATGTTTAAACAAATGCAGACAAAATTTATTTAAGCTCTAATTATTGAAGACTTAACCCTAAATCAGGTAATTTTTTTAATGTTGATGTTACATTAGAATTAAGTATTCATCAGTTTTATCTGCATTTCTTCACCAATTATGGAATTTTTTTATTTTTTAGTACTAGATAGACTTAACTGACTAATTAGGGTTAGTTCACACAAAGCTGTTAGTAGATTATCAAATAAATATTCTAGTATCATAATATATTTTTTTCAACTTTTTTTTAGAATTAAAATTACTTTTTGTTGCAATGTTTTCTTTTAAATTTGCACATTTGCCAATTTGGGGATAGTTTACACTGTAACAAGAGTGGGCAGTGGTAAGTGCACTTTGCATTCGATAGTGTATGAATAAAG
The DNA here is from genome assembly GCF_010883055.1 of Belonocnema kinseyi. NCBI lineage: Eukaryota > Metazoa > Arthropoda > Insecta > Hymenoptera > Cynipidae > Belonocnema > Belonocnema kinseyi. The sequence continues at coordinate 79,055,536 of NC_046660.1, read as the reverse complement.
TAAAAAATAAAGTTATTTTTTTGATAACTCATAAAAATGTTATATTACAAAACATATCATGTGAGTTCGAAATTTTTTGTTACAAGATAGATGTACTTGATTTTTGATCAGGGTTAGGTCAGTCGTCAATGATCTAAGTCGATTATCAAATTACTAATCTATCATCAATAAAATAATAGTATAATAGTATGATATTTAATTTTAACTCAATATTTTGAGGGGTGATTGCACTTCCTAAATATAAGAACCAACCAGAATAAAAAAAACATATCTTTTCTTTTTTGGGTTACCAAAATATATCAGAGAACCAAGCAAATCGCAATTGTAAAAATATAATAAATATTGTAATTGACATTTTACTAAAAATAGAAGCTTCTAAATATTTTTCGCTTTTTGTGTTCATAATAATGGATATTCTTGAGATACTAGAATATGTATTAAAAATAATGTCTCAAAAATAACGATGAGGCTTGTTAAATATATTCCCAGTGCCTCAGGGACCTATTCAAAATAACATTATACACTTTAAAGACTTTAATGAAATATTTGAGATATTCAAGTTGCTATGAGTCCAAAGGTTGTGGTGAGAAACAAATAATTCACTCTTTTTTAAATGACGAGTTGTTTTTTTATTTAGAAAACTATAAACATAAAGTATAATAATCATAAATAAATAATTCGAAATTGATAAAATAAATCTCTGTTGAGAGCTATAGAGATAAAATTATTTATTTATAAATGTCTTAATAATACCGTAATATTACAAAATATAACAATCATACCTTTAAAAATAACGTATGACCTTCCAATAGATTCTGTTTGCAGTGAATTACCAATTATACATTTTTATAATTTTCACTATTTTATTATAAAACTTTTTTTGCAGTTGGCTTTGCAGATGTTAAAATCCCACGTCGAAATGGTTACAGATCGTGCAAGTTTCGTCGACAACGAACCAGATTTTTATAACGGCTCGCGTGTCACGAAACCCGGACGTCTGCTTCCAATTGCACTCCTTGTTCCATTTTGCTCTATTTTATTTCCTTTTTGCTAATTATTGTCTCCTTTTGGTAATTGGAATGCTGCTCACTGCAAGAACAGGATTATTTTGTTTCTTTGCGAGCAACCTGTATTATTTAAGGATATCTAAAAAATTACTAATTTGTTGCTACTTAATTATTCTTAATTTTAAATTACAGTAAACCGAAAACCAATTCATTCGAAATTTCATTTAAAAAGAAGGAGAATTCACAAGTCATTAAGAAAATCAATACGCATATTATAATAATTTTTATTCGTGTAACTAGAAATTAACCACACACGCCACGTGCGCGTTTTTTTACTCACACAATTCTTAAATTGTAATATAAAATTAATATTAGCAGAAAAATCTTGTATTTCATGATAAGGATTATCTATGATCATGAAAAAGGAACTTAAGGATAATTGTTATAATTAAAAAACGTTTTAATTTCAAATAATTTTTGTTTGAAGTCACCGATAACCGGTGGAACACGTGAACATGCCTTCATTAGTGTTCAAACGTTAAAAATATATATTTGTCAATATTCTTTGATATCTGTAGCAATTGCGAGTGAAAACACAAGCATATTTGAATAAAAAGTACCGATGTTTGTTATAAAACAATATTAGAAGAAAAAATTTATTTTAAAAAAATACTAATTTTCGATGAAGAACTAGAATATGAAAAAAAATTGTTCCAAATTTTAATACTCTTTTTTGTCTAATCATTTTGCTATAAAATAAATGATTTCCGGTGAACAACATTAACATAACCTTAAATTGTTCCGATATTGTAAACCATCTATAAAATTCAAAAACCTTTTTAAAATCGAATGATATTTTACTTTAAAATACAGATTTCAATCTAAAACACCAAAATAAACTAAAGTTGTTAAAAAGTTGGGAATCTTTTTTGCAATGTTTGAAATATAATTTTGTTTGAATTAAAAATTCAAATTTTCTGTGAAAAATGTTTGTGTAACTGTAACTTATTAAACTAATTTTAATCGTGTTTAAACTACAATAACTTTTGTTTAAAAATACCACTTTTAGATGATAAACTTTAAAGTATCCTAAAATTGATAAAAAATTATAAATCTTCTTTCAAATCTGAAAAAATTGCAATAAAAATATCACTTTTGCAACAAAAACACTAATAACATCGAAAACTGCTAAGGGCTTTCTTTTAAAATATAATTTTTAGTGTAAAATTCGAACGCAAACTAAAATTTCGGAAAAATTTTAGAACCTTCAAAACTAATAATTTCTTGGAAAAATAAATATCAGCAAAAAGCAGTCAAATAAAAAATATATAATATTTTAAATAATTTATTAGAAAATTTTAAAGTTTTAATTTAACTACGGAATAGTGCTTATAAAGCAAAAATATTGATTGATTTGCATAAGGTTTTCTATTATTTTTTAATTAAGTATGTTCTAATTATGCATTCAATTTTAAAACTACTTAATCTTGAACTTTAATTATAAAATTTACAAAAAGCCCCCTGGTTTTATTAAAGGGAATTTTCTGAAGAAAAGTCCAAGCGTGAAATAAAAAATCAAACATTTATTCTCATAATTTTTTATTTGAAGGCCGTGGCAACGTGTACCGACATTTTGATAGAAATATTTATTTCAATATTTGAAGGGAAGCAATCCTGAACTATATAATCAACAAAATGGAAATTTTCGAAAATAGTGAAAAGAACATTCTTTAAATTCGAAAATACTTTTCAGAGGTACAAAAATTCCACGTACATGCCAAAGTGTTGTTGAATTGAAGTCAAAAATTAAAAAACAAAAGATATATTGAAGTTCCAGGAAAGAGACATGGAATTTAAAAATATCGAAATGAGATTAACATCAAATTGATCCAGGGTTGACTGCGGGTTCCGTTAAAATAATTTAATTTTTAGTTTGAAATAAAAAAAATCTCGCTTTCCAAAATCTTGAGATTAAAATTTAATTTGACAGCAAAATCAGCATTGTGCTGAAGGGCGATTAATAAACGAATATACAATTTTTTTCAAAAATAATTTTATTTGCGATGCAATGATACTGAATAAAAAAAAACATTTTTCTTTAGAAAATTATTATATTTCAAGAAAATTAAAATTGAAGATCCTGATATTATAATTAGAAAGACAATTTCTCGCGAAAGTCAATATTTTAAAGAAAAAAACCTTCTACCACAATGTGTCATTGATTATTTAAGAATTATTATTAATTTATAAAAAATTAGGCTTATCTAGTTGTGAACTGCAACCCCTTATATATGTGTCTTTCGGTTGCTTCAGATGAAAGTCGTAATTTCCATTCAATTTTAATTTGCAAAAGCTCGTTCTATTGCTTGAGAAGTTCTTCAGAATTCGTCATGTTTTTATAGAAATTGATTTATTTAGAAATAGCAAGTAAAATTACTAGTTAGTTTTTTTTAATACAGTATTTTGTAAATAATATTCAAAAAGAGAGTATTTGTAGATTAAAATTTTAAAATAAGAAATTTGAGATATAAAGTAATGTTAATTAATGAAAATCCGGTCCGTTTTCCAACAAAAAATATTGTAAGACCTTGAAGACATATCTTTCCAGCACTTTAGGATAAAAAATAGAGCCTTTAAAAACTTGAAAAAAATTTGCTGCCCGCATTTTTTAAAATTATCTTTCCGGTGCACGAAAGCCAAGATTGAAAATTACAATGAGGATCTTCGTTTCTATTTAATGAGAAACTTTTCGGAGTCTATACCTGCTTGCTATAGAAATGTTTTCTTGTAGGGAAATAACGTAGCTTGAAATGAATGAAGGTGTTAAGGGACTTGTAGTTTTGAAAGGAGAGTTGATCAAAGTGGTAGGTAGCTTTTTGGAGAATATTTAGCGTCGTGAAAATTTAGTCGGTTAATGTAAAAGAGTACTTTTCTCGTAGGTTCGCTTTCTCGCGTCTCTCTCTTTCACATGGTGAGTAATGAGTCTCCCCTCTTTGCTTTTCTCTCTTCACACATGACGAAGTTGGCGTTGCGGATTTTTCCGATATTTTCTCGTCCTCTAATAGGAAGGCCCGTCAATTGCGCTTTTCACAAAGCTCTTCCCGTGCTTTATCGCGAGCTTTTCTATGGCGGAAGAGTGTACATTGACGGGTATGAGAGGATCCGAATGTATGCACACTGCACACCTAACGCTCTCATGAACGAAGTACACCTGCGTACACAATACGTACTTTAGCTTACTGCCTGAAACAGGCTTTATCTCCATTATACAACTTTTTCATCGAATTTAGATTCGAGCATACATACAATGATTATAGTATGGCAAAATATACATGGTTAGAAATTTATGCAAGAATTTGTCGCATGTTTCAGAAAATTCGGTTACAGTTTAGGAATGTTCAGTTCTGTAATTAAAAATGTCAAGAGCTTAACAAATTTTTTCAGTTCATTTATTTTAATATAAAAAATGTGGTCTGTATATTTGTCATTTGATTCATTGCGTATATTATGTAATATAGTTATTCACATATAAATCTCTCTCGTGTAGTAGTCTTGATTTAATTTTTACTTTTAAGACAAGCATATGCTGCAAATTTATATTAAAAGTAATGAACCCAACAATATTGCTTCTATACATTACATGTTTGGAGAAATTTACTCACGAAGTTTATACAAACTGTTATTTTATTTTTTATACAAAATATTCGCATGTAATTTTTTCGTGAAAAATTGAATTTTCAACGACAAAATATGATTTTTTAGGAAAAAAATTATTTGAAGCAAAGTAGTTAAACCTTCAAATAAAGAAATTAATTTTCCACTACAATATGAATGTTGCACAAAAAATCAAAAATTTAAAAGCGAAAGTTGAATCCTTAAGCAGAGAGAAGATTAATTTTCAAGCAAACTGTAGAAGTTTTATCCAAGAAAGTTTAATTTTCTACTAAATATTTTAAATGAAAAATGAAAATTAAAAAAAAAAACTTTTCATCACTAAAAGATTTTATTTTTTTTCTTAACATCAAAATATAAGTTTTTGACAAAAAGTCAATTTTCTGTGAAGATTTTACTTAAATATTCAACCTATAAAGGCGATGTTTCAACGTAACAGTTGAATTTTTAATAAAAAGGGATCACTTTTTTGACAAAATGGTTGAATTTTTATACAAACAGTTGCATTTTTATACAAGAAAGAAGCCATTTCTACTAAAATAAATGAATTTTAAATGAATAAGAAAAATCATCGACAAAATATTGATTTTTTTTCCAAAAAAGGTTTTAGTATGACTTTGCAGCATAAAAATATGTGTTTTAGATGAGAAAGAAAGTTTTAATGATAGTAGTTTGCATTTTATATCTAAAAATATTAATTTTCAACTAAACAGATGAATTTTTAACAAACAAAAAAAATACTTTTTAACAACATTCTTAAATTTTAAATCAAACCGTTGTATTTTTATTGAGCAAAGATGCAACTTCTAGTAAAATAGATGCATTTTCAGAATAAAAAGAAAAATGTTCTAAAAATAGTTAAATATTCAACCAAGAAAGATTTTAGTTTGACTTTTTAGCATTAAAATATGAGCTTTATAGAATAAGTCAATTTTCTAGGAAACCAGTTGAATTTTCCACCCAAAAAGACAAATTTTTAACACAAAAATTAAATTTTGAATTAAAAAGGATGTCTTTTCAATAAAATCGTTTAATTTTCAAACAAATAATAAAATGTATTACTTAATAAGAGTTTGTTTAGGCAATTACTTTTTTTTAAATTAAAATAAATATTAACTTACTTCATACGAGAAATGGAAAAAGTTCATAATTCATGAAAAAAGCACAGTTTGTAGCATAATTTGAAGAGAATATTATCAATAATAATAGTAAATTATTTAAACAATCCTGGTTTTTACAATAATGAACGATTACGTCGCTTTGATTGAAAGTTGGATAAGAAGTGGAACTTTGTTGAAAAAACCGCTACTTTCTATCTATATTCTAAGATAGCAGTGCCAAAATAATAATAAATTATATAAACAATTTATATGCATATCTCATTAGCAGTAAAAGCACTATACTATGTATTGGAAACAATTTGCAATTCTAAAAAAGCAAGAAAATCATAATTACCGCGAAAAACTCAAAAAAGCCATTTTTTGACTTATGAGTTTTTTTGGGACCCTATAAAATAGACTTTAGGTAGCAGCATTCAAAAAGTAATATTTTATCCGTATTTATTGGCTAAATGTGAGCAGAAATGTTGAGGTTTCATTGGATTGAGTTTATATTGACGATTCTGAATTAAATTGACAAAACCTTATTTTTTATATAACTAATATGTGTTACATTTCATGAAGCTTGAGCGACCTATGAGTATCATTTGAAAAAAATGAATTTCATTTTTGTATGGATTGGAACAAATTTCTGCGCGATATGCAAACATTTATTTTTTAAATCACGACGTCAGGTATGCGGTAAAGCCTACGATAGATTGAATACGATGATCCGGAAAAAACCTCGTACATCCTGAGGACACGGAGCGACCCTATGGTGACTGCCTACTGCGTTTTCCCCGCAAGCGTCTTACCTTTTTTGACCCGCTATATATATATATATATATATATAAATAAATAAATATATTGATATATCAATTAAATTAATATTTATGATAAAATTGTTAAAATTATTAAGTTTTAATAACACAGCCACACAAAAAAAAAATAAGTGTGCGGATCTGGTAACAAGACATACGTATTCCTATGGATTTTGGGGCGCTGAATTCAAATTCTCTATCAAAAATCACCCATCACGTCATGGTTGAGCCATAACCTCAAAAAATGACGAAAAATCATGCACTGAGGCAAATAAATTTCAAAATAATGCCAGTGATG
>NC_046660.1:79047282-79048541 GCF_010883055.1 Belonocnema kinseyi | reverse complement strand
GAGGGAGCTCTTCTTAATATTTTGACACCAAAATCATGTCGATACACCTTACCGACTGCGAGTAAAGCCACCCACGCTTTAACTTGACAGACTGTAAATTTTCAACTACGATGACTTCTCAACCAAAATTAAAACGAATCTTTAAAAAAGTGTCAAATTTTCAACTAAGAAGGTTACTCTTCAATAAGAAAAAAAGCATTTTTGGCCAAATAGTTCAAATTTCAGACAATTAGTGAAATTTATAATAAAAAAATATGACTCATAACAAACCAGTAGAATTCCTAACAAAACAATTGCAGGAACAAAAAATGAACTGTTAACCAAAAATAGTGGGATTTTCTTATTTGTCAAATTCAGGCAAAAAAACTTGAAAAGGTGAAAGTTTTTCGAATACAAAGGAAAAAAAGAAAAACCTGCAAAAAGGAAAAAGGATTTTATGGACAGCCCACAAAATGTTAAGATATTCTTCCCTCCAATTTCACCTTTAAATTATATCAATGTTCTAAAATAATAAAATATGTCTAAAATAGTTATACAAATTCACAAATGAATATGAATTTTTTCAAATCTGCAGCCGACCTTTGTGCTGTAACTGAGTGATTTTTCATAAATCAGTTGACATATTTCTAGAGATATATTTTCTATTTCCGCCTTTGAAGGTTGAGATTGCGTATCTTGTTAGAGCAAAGCAAATTTTTATTTTTCAAAAACTCGAAGTGCGAGCGAGAATGGTTGCAAGTGCAACTTGTACGGATGCTGCCATTATATTCAGTGATGGGTTAGATATATTGGGTGTATATCGCATGAAATTCATACGCCTCAGAGAGATATAATAGTTACTGTCTGATCACAAGGGCTGTTGCTCTATTCGGTAACAGCGTTATAGGCCACGTTGCCATACACTCCCTTTCTCTAAGTGATACACCGTCGACAACTATGCGATAGTTTAGTTTGATACAAACAGTTCGCATTCATCTATGATGCACTTAACATAATTATGAACCGGTATCGCTCACGCAGCTACTTCTCTACTCTACTATTCTCCGGTACGGAGAAACTCAGTTCCACGTATGGCTCAAAGTCTATATTCCATACAGTTAGATTTATTTAATTACACAGCCACACAAAAAAATAAGTGTGCGGATCTATTAATAAGCCACACGTATTCCTATGGATTTTGGGGCGCTGAATTCAAATTCGGTATCAAAAATCACCCATCACGTCATGGTTGAGCCATAACCTCAAAAAATGACCAAAAA
>NC_046660.1:79045926-79047182 GCF_010883055.1 Belonocnema kinseyi | reverse complement strand
ACACAATTAAACTGATTGTGTTGTCCCGTTGTGTTTGCGGTACCGTTTGAATCAGCTTGGACTGAACCTGCAAAGAGGTCAAACCTATCCTAATCTAAAAAAACCCGACCTAACCTAACCTAACTTAACTTCACGTAACACAATTAAACTCATTGTGTTGTCCCGTTGTGTTTGCGGTACCGTTTCATTCAGCTTCGGCTTAACCTACATAGAGGTTTAACCTATCTTAACAAAACCTGACCTAACCTAATCTAGCCGAATGAAATTCAACCACACATGTAGCTATGTAAGCGTACGGTTCTGAGTCTTAAATGTGTGCTATATTTGATAGGTTAACTCGATCTTAACCTACAAATGAATCTAACTTAACACAATCTAACAAAATTTTGCTTAACGCAACCCAACTTAACTTAGGTGTTCCTGTTGTAACACAATAAAATTCATTTCATTGTACTACAGGTGGTTAGAAATTTAGACGTACATTACTCATTTGAAGAAACTTAGAACTACAAGTAGAATTGACCCCATTTCACATAACAATGTTTGTTTCAATTAAAATGTAGAACTATAACTTAAACATGCAAATGAATAAGAGTTATATTCAAAATTTTTTTCTCTCTGCTTTTCTTAAAGTTAAGGGATATATTTATAATATCTTTCGTGTTTACATTTTATCTTCCTTTTTATCGTAATTAAATTGATTTATAGACCTACTTCAGTGTATTTTCTACCTGCTATAACGAGTCCTTTTTCTTCATTTGTAGGTTAAAGTCGAGTTAACCTATTAAATATATCACACATTTAAGACTGAGAACCATACGCTTACATAGCTACACGTGTGGTGGAATTTCATTCGGCTAGGTTAGGTTAGGTCAGGTTTTGTGAAGTTAGGATAGGTTAAACCTCTATATAGCTTAAGCCGAAGCTGAATGAAACGGTACCGCAAACACAATGGGACAACACAATGAGTTTAATTGTGTTACGTGAAGTTAAGTTAGGTTAGGTTAGGTCAGGTTTTTTTAGGTTAGGATAAGTTTGACCTCTTTGCAGGTTGAGCCCAAGCTGATTCAAACGGTACCGGAAACACAACGGGACAACACAATCAGTTTAATTGTGTTTCGTGAGGTTAGACTAGGTTAGGTTAGACTAGGTTGGATTTATTTCTAGGTTAGGCTCGAGTTGACCCATTCGATGTAGCACACATTTGCTACTGGGAAAATATGCGTCCAGAGCTTTACGTGTAGTTCAATAAATTT
>NC_046660.1:79029373-79045826 GCF_010883055.1 Belonocnema kinseyi | reverse complement strand
AAGAGGGAGCTCTTCTTAATATTTTGACACCAAAATCATGTCGATACACCTTATCGACTGCGAGTAAAGCCACCCACGCTTTAACTTGACAGACTGTAAATACATAGTTGAAATTTAATGTATTTTATTGATATTTTGTTTGCAGAAAATTAATCTTCTTAGTTAAAAAATCAACCTTTTGGTTGAGAATTAAACTTTTTGATTAAATTCTTTTCTCGAAAATTCATTTCTTTTAAGGATTCATAATTTTAGTTAAAAATTCAATACCTTGATTGAAAATTGAACTATTAAATCAGAATTTATTACTTTTTGTAACTGTGACTGAATTTTTTTCGCTGAAAGGGCGATTTTTTATTTGAAAATTCAAGTATTTTGTTGGAAATTCGTATATTTATGAAAAAAATAAACTCGTTTGTTTAAAATTTATTTTTTTGTTTTTTTTTTTTAAATATTTGGTTAAAAAATCGTCTTGTTTAGTTGAATTTAACTGTTTCAAAACTCCTTTCTTGTGTTTCTTGAGAATTCAGCTTTTTCGCATTAAAAATGAACTGTGTACCAACCATTCGACTTTTTAGCTTAAAAACTTAACTATTTATTCGGAAAATTGTCTATAAGGGTAGAAAATTAATCTTGTTAGTTTAAAATTTATTTCGTACGTCGGAGATTGAACTATTTTATTAAATTCAACTTGTTGATAATTCGTGTTTTTGTTATCGAAAATAAGTTTTTTTTTTAAACCGTAAACTTCACTGTTTCATTTTTTATTGTAAACCTCTCTTTTTTAGTTGAAACTTTAACTTTTTAGTTGAAAATTGAGGCATATAATCAAAAAGTATTCTTTTGTTAGAAAATTAATCTCCTGAATTGAAAGTTAATTTTTGTAGGTTAAAAATTCCGCTGTTTGATAAAAAATTAAAATATTTTGTTAAAAGCTTAATTATTGTTTTGAAGATTCAACTATTTTGTTAAATCAAATTTTTAAATAAAAAGTCAACTGTTTTCTTAAAAAGTCGTCCTTTAGAAATTAACATTGAGTTTTATGGCCAAAAAATCATCTTTCTTGGTGTCAATTTGATCTTTCTCGACTAAAACTGAATTTTTTGGGGAAAATGCAACGTTTTGCAGTGAAAATTCAACTATGCACCAAAAATTCATCTTTTTGGCTTAAAAGTTGAAATAATTGTTTGAAAGTGCAACTAAAATTTTGTGTAATAATAGTGGTCTCTAATGTATTAACACGCAATTAAAATTCATATTTTTATCAAAGAAGTGTCATGTATTTCAAACGCTTGTTTTTTTAATTTACAATAATTAGTTATAATTTTTCTAGGAACGCGAATAGCTGATTTAATTTCGCTTTTATGACTTGGGACATAATACGTTTAAGTAGAAAAGCTGGCTCAGGTAAGACACATTGCAAAGCAAAACACTTGTACCCCATTTTCCTCTATAAGGCTTGTAAACAATTCTTAAAATTATTTTTAGATTAATGACGTCTAAAAATATAATTTAATTTGTATAAAAGAATTCTTAATACAACATTCATAATGACTTTCGGAAAAGGCCAAAGTCACGCGATTTTTGTAAAAAAAAGTGTTAAACTAATTTAGCTGTTCTTTTCGGATAATGAGGTATCATAATACAGAGATTTTTCTTCAGATTTTTTAATTAAGTTTATTAAAAACGATGAGGCATTTCGATTCAAAAACAGCCTTGTGGTCTATTTGTTTTGAAATTCATAAATTGTTTAATAACAGCCGATGTTAACAGTAGACGCTAATTGGTTATAATTTTAATTGATCATGCTGCAAAATTGAAAACTATCTACTGATAAATTGAAAATCTTGCATTTGTGTATTAGAAGTGCTACAAGCAGTATATTAGTATTTGACTTCTGTTTAAAAAATCTATTTGCTAGAGAGTGGCGACACAATTAAATTGTTCCGTAAGTTCTCTTTGATAATAAAAAAATGTTCTTTATTTCTTAAAAATCATATCGAAATATCTTTTCTTACAAAATTTTTACCGAAAAAATACATATAAAGTATTTAAATATTAATTATATTAAAAACTGGCTTTTGTTTATTTATTTGATGATGAGAATTGGAAAAGAAATATCGAATATGTTTCTACAAGATTACTTATTTTTTATAAATAATATGATATTTAAATAAGTTTTACAAAAATATACCCTGAAGCCATTATTTAAATTTTTTACACGGGAAAAAATATCTAAACTGATGGAACAGTTTTGGTGAAAAACGTAATTTGTCCACGGGCTCTAGATTCGACAAGTAGAAAATGTATTTATAGCTAGACAAGTGTGTATTTATAATTCCCCCATTATTATTCATTTAAGATTTCAATTCTTGCATTTATTATGTATTTCCTTCTTCATGTTTATATTTTGTTACTGATATAACCAGTGCAAGAAAAAAACAAATATATAGTCAGACATCATTTTTCTCGAGTTTTTTTTGTAAGAGATGTATTTAAGTAGAAAAGGAATTTTCGATCAGAAGTATGGGTTCCTTAATTTGCTAAGTTTTCCGATCAATATTACATCAGAGAAATAATTTTACTTTATTTTGGTTATTTATCGTTTACTCTAAAATCGAATTTTTATTTATTTATTTCTTTACAAGAATTGTAAAAAAAATCGGATATTTTTCTACAAAATGGTACATTTATAAAGAAATGAAAAAAATACATTTCCATTCTTCAAGAAAAAATTTTTAAAAACTTTTTCAAAAATATACTCCTAGAACTTAGTTAGAAATTGTATAAGCATACATTTAAAACAATATATCCAAATTAGTAAAACAGTCCTAGTTGAAAGTTCAATCGTTCACGGACATTACATGAAATTAGTAGAGAAATCATCAATAGTCAGACATTTGTATATTCTGAACTACATTATTATTATTATTATTATTATTATTATTATTATTATTATTATTATTATTATTATTATTATTTATTAAAGATTTAAATTTGTGAATTTATTTTGTATTTACTTTTTACGGTCCATGGATTAAATAAAGCGTCAAAAAGGTGCCAATCTGAAAATTGTATAAGCCATCAGAATATTAATGAATACTGTTCAATTCTTCGCATTTCAGGCGTCAATACAATTTTAGTTAGACCTCTTTTTATAGCGGCTGCAACTAGTTACTGTCCCAATCATTTCAAGTAGAAACAGAATATATAGCGATACAAAAAGTATCTATTACGATGATTTATTTTACGTTAGGGATATATTTAAGTATATAAAGAATTTAAAATCAGAATATAGGCTCCTTAATTTCTTAAATTTCCTATTTAGAACTTCATTAGATACATAGAGTTATTATCAGAAATCATTTGTATTTAAATAATTATTTATATAACTGAGTTATAACGCAAGAAAATGTTTTTTTTTCGTCATTTCAACTTATGTTCTTATTCTAATAGGTTTGTACGATTGAATGATTTAAGTAGGAAATACATACAGTCAAGCAGTTGTATATTTGAAAATTCCGGAGCATTAATTATCAGAGGTTTTCATTTATGCATTTATTTTGAGTGCACTTTTTGGTCTTTATACATAAGTGCTGATAATAAAACTCTTATGAGAAGAAAATTAATATACATACAGTAGAACAAGTAATAAGAGTCGATTTCGATTTTTCTCTACTATTGACACGACACTCGTTTGAGTGAAAAACATAGTAATAGTCAGACAGCGGTACTAATCTGTTTTTTATGTTAGCATATTTAAGTATTAACGAACTGACAATAAAAAATACGAGCTTTTTTTAATTGTAATTGAATGTTAATAAATTTAAGTAGACAAATTAAGATATAGGTCGAAAAATTCAAATTATAAATACGCTTTACGGTTTGCAAATTCCTTTTTTCTAGTAATAAGTCTTCAGTTAAGTTTATGATAGCAGAATAATTTGTAAGTTCCTTCAGTTTTGCGTAAAACAGATTCTGAATAGCTGAAGGGTGCATAATAAGAGCAGAGCACAATAAAAGTAGTAAATTAAATTAATATATGATTGGTATCCATTTTTAGGAACAAGGAAACAGAACATTCACCTAAAGCTAATGCAAGTTTAGGCTCATAATAGTGCAATATTTAATCCAGCATATTCGATAAACCGTATGACACCTGATGGTAACGCTGTTACAGAGTTTTGTTATTAAAGATCATTACGTCGCAGCACTTTACGTGATTAAACGAATTTACATTGATACAGTAATCTGTGTAACGGTTTTCATCACATAACGAAATATTGACTGATGCAATAAACCCACCTCACGTAGAGTTGCCTGTATTAAATTATTGGTGATTGAAATATTACGTGAATTGAAAAAGTTTACAGAAGACTTTTAATGAAAATAGTTTTTTTTAAATAGGCTTTTTCAGAATGAATAGCTTAATGCGTAAACTTGATAAGTTTTTATATTTAAGATTTATTTTTAGGATACCAATTTTGTTTTTAGATTTCACTTAACTGAATTTATAACATAAAATTTAATTTTTTAATTTTGAACGCACTTATTTCTTGATGCTTAAAAGCTTGAAAAAGCATTTAGGGGGCTTTCGATAACTAAGTCAAAGTATTTTGATCACTTTTCCACCCCTACCCTTCTTTGTCACAGATCATTACACAAAGCTTGAATCGGTCATAGTAACGTGCCAAATACAAACAGCCAATAAGGACGATTTTTCATGAAAATGGGGCAACCTTTTTTCTACCATTTTATTTGATGAATGCCTAAAATGAAGAATAAAACATAAAAACATAATGAAGCAAACATTTTATCGAATTTCACAACCCAAAAATGCTCTCAAAACAGAGGAAATAAGTTTGGATTTTATGAAAATATGGGAACAATGAAATAGAAAAATATTTCAAATAAGAACAATAAATAGATACTATATTGTATTCGATACAAAGGGCTTGGGATACCAATTTTTTGAATATATTGAATTTTCAATAAAATAGCTGAATTTCCAACTAAAAAAGATTAAGTTTCTACTAAAAGAGATAAGTTTTGAACTTAATATTTAAGTTTTTGAGATCAAAGTATAATGTTTCAGATTAATTTAAACAAAAAAGCTTGAAATTCAACAGCAAATAGTTACATTTATGAATAAATATTTGAATTTTCAACCCAAAAAGATAAATTATTTAGAGGACTGTATACTTTTCGAGGAAGAAAAATGAATTTTTAACTATCATCTTTTTTACCAAGAAGGACTAATTTTTAATTTATTGTAACGAACTTTCAACAAAACAGTTTACTTTTCGAAGAAAAACTACTTTTTAATTAAATCATTCAATTTATAATCTAAAAACGTAAATTTTTTCCTAACTAGTTTAATCTTTAAAAAAGTTATTTATTAACCAAAAAGTTTAATTTATATCTAAATTGTTCAATTTCGAAGTGGATGGGACGAATTTATTACAAATTAGTGTTATTTGGAACAACTACGATTTAAATCTTTAAATTGTTTTAATTCTTAAACAAAATAATTTTCAGTGAAAAACATAATACTTGATATTTCAACCAAAAGAGATACTTATTGCAGAAAGAAACACTTGAATTCAACGAAAAAATGCGATAAAAAAATAGGTAAATCGAAAACTAATAAATATTTTTCATTCTAGGGAGAGATAAAATGTCAACCAAGCTGCAGGATTTTTAAATAAAAAAGGCAAATTATTGAAAAAAAAATTGAAATTTTGTCATAATAAAAATTTTTCAATCTAAAAAGACGAATGTACAGTTTGAAAATATACATTTTCAACCAAAAGATAATTTCACTGCAAAATACATCAATTCAAAGTCAAGTAGTTGTATTTTCCAATAAAAATATCCATTTTAATGAAAAATAGAATAGTTAATTTCTTACTTTAAAAATTTAATTCTTAATTAAAGAGAAAACGAACTTGAAAAAAATAGTTAAATCTTTAACCATTAAAATTAATGTTTAACTAATAAGTTCAATTTAAATCGAAATCCATCAATTTTCGACCAAAAAGGCAATAGCTAAATTTTAAGTTATAAACAGTAATTGTTAGGCTGTGTATGGTCATTCAAAATTTCCGTTTTACTAGATATTTCGTAATTCTAAATAAAACAAAAACGACTGTTCAACAAAATAGTTCAATCTTAAACCAATAACAAAATAAATTTCTGAAAAAGTAGTCTAACTTTGAACCAAGTAGTTGAATTTTCATTAAAAAATTAGATTTTTTAACAAGGGGAGGTTTCTTGAAAAACGGAGGAAAAAAGAACGATATTTTTAAAAAGGGATATAAGGGAATAGAGAAAAGGATGTGGAGTCTGTGTTTAGATTTTTCACTTGTAAAATTATATCACTAATTTTCCTCTTATTTTTTGGAATCACAAATCGTCACAACAGCGCCTCTCTCTCTTATCGGCACTAAGTCGTAGTTTTTGAACAACCCCTCTGGTAGTCTATAATATACATAGAATGTTTAATTAATATTATTGTCATCTGAATTAATCGTGGGAGTGAAATTCATCAATAATTCAGAAGCAATCTGTTCGATTTAAAAAAAAAACACATCGTTTGCCCTGTCGACAGAGCAATTAAGACATTATTACGGATTATCATTCTCGCACCCCCGTTCTTCACGGTAGGAAAGGTCGGGAAGACATTTATTTCCCCTTCACTGTTCTTTGTCGTACCCACACTTAAATCCGGTTTTAATTATGGCTTGAGTGCGAGAAGGAGTGGGTGTCTGTATGAGATGTGTAGAATTTATATGCTTTTAAGTCAATACAGGCCTCGGGCGATGAAACTTGGACTTCGTTACACTTAGTTTTCGCTAACATAGGTGGGTTTAGTGAGATTTTGATAAGTCTTACAAACTTTCAAAAGTACTTTCATTAGAGAATACATATCTAGAAATAGAATTTCTGAAATGGAAGGTGTGAAGATGTATAAGAGAAAATAGGTATGCCATGCATAATTTTTTTCTGATATTTATAGTTACAGTCAGACCAACAAATTATTATTGTAAGTATTTACTTAATTACTGGTACATTAAGTTACAATAGAATTTATAATTATTTATACCTATTTATTTAATTTTGATAATTATTAGGAAGAAATATGAGTAGATAAAGTCAATTTTATATAAACTAACAATTTTAGGGAGAACATGAGCTTCTATTTAGAAATTGAAGTAGAAAAGGTCATTTTTATTTAGACATCTTTGGCAGGGTACCATATTTACTTCTAAGTAGATAACACGTTTACAGTCAGTCACGGTATTTTGACTTTTCTTGCACCTTTGATGTATTTAACCAAAAGTAGAAGACTGAAATTTGTTTATTTTTATAATAACAAATTAATAAGTGAAAGTGCAATTTCAAGATTAAAAATACTTCAAGACTTTATTTTTCTTAGTTATTTTCATTATTCTTTTTCTTAGCTTACTCCACATTTATCAAAGTCCGGAGTAATTTTTAATGTTATAAATAAATTTAAAGAAAAAAATTCATATCTTAGTACTCTTGCTCTTTAGAGACTTAATTACTTTAACAAAAGTGATCCCAGAATTCGTCCAAAGTAAGTATTTTCAATAAATTTGATAAAAAAGTAAAATTTTCTTCAACTTTCAATTAGCAGATTTTGTTTTTTTTTCCATTGAATACATTTTTATTACTCAGGAAAATCCATCGCATATTTTAATGCAGCAACTATTAATAATTGTTTACGAAATTGATTGCCAGTAACTCAAAAAGGTCCCTAATTATTAAGAGACTATAACAGATGGCAATATGTGTTATTTATGAGAATAAAACTTCTTAACAAATGCAGTTTTTTGTCAATTTTCCACAAGCATATTTTTCTTTTCGCGACATTTATCACACAAAATAACATGGAAAAATAATTCCTGTAGAATACTTGTATAAAAAAATTGGTTATTTTATAAAATATGTTATGAATCAGTTTATAACTGGACCAATTTTCAATAAGTATATTTAGTTTTTTTTTACAAAATCAAACTTTTGTTCTTTTTCATATGGATCCTGCAACATGAGCCATTTTTACACAAGATCTGTAGAATAATAAGAAATACATAAAACAGTTTGATTTTTTTCATGCTCTTTTAAATAAATTGAGGAAACGCACATAGAATTTTAAGTTCAAAACCAAAACTTTTAATTTCAAAATTAAAACATTATTTTGCAATTTTAGGTAAAACTGAACAAAATTGTATTTTTTGTCATTCTTTCGAATATTATATTTTGGTAAAAAAATTGTTTTATTTTTTTCCGTTTAAGATTACTTGCTTCTATCAACTTTATTTAAATACAAATCTAAAACAAAAATTGTATAGATAAAAATCCAATATAAAAAAAACTTCCAATCGGCTTGCTCAAAGGTGAGAAATGTGTTAATTGTTTTTTTTTTAAATTTGTTCGTAATGCCACAGAGAAACTTCTTAGTTCTTGAATAAACTAATCTAATTTTTTTTTTAGATTATTTGTTGAAGCATATCTACCACGTTAAAAATATCAGAAAAATAAATTTAATTCTGCAAAGTTAAAAGATGTCTAAAATAAAATTTCTTATTTTATTTAACAATTTTATATAGAGGGCTTCAGAATAACAATTTAAAAAAAATATACCTTATTCTGAATATGTTGTTCTCATTCATTTGTCTAATATTGATTTCACAACTTCATGTAGTTGTGCTTGGCAGATGTTTTGCATCGCATAGCTTTTGGTGGGATTTCAACATTATAATTAGTGTATCCACATAGATGAACTAATTCAGGAATTAATGGATGTTACATGTTACGAATTTCTCAATACGAAATAAATGCATAAAATGGACAACTTTCATTGTTGCATTTCCACAAAAAAGGTTTAAACAATTTAGTAGTTATTTTGACGATTTTGGTTCAATTAGAGTGTTCTAGCCTGCATTGCTCGGCCAGGTATTCATCGAAGAACGAAGCTTCTGTATTCCGTGGCAGACAAGCACGTATATCAAATAATTTGATTTCAGCCTAAAACGTCAATAACCATGTCAAACTATTACCCGTGCGAGGCCCCAGGTTGGATGGATGGATGGTTGGTTGGTTGGTTGCTGCCTGACTCGACGGATGGACGTACGCTCGCGCGCCCGACTTTAACCGAGTTAGCAAACAACTCATTTAACGAAATTAGGGTACCCAGCGTCGCTTAAAATCGGAGAAATAAAATTACCTTGCCTGGCAGGAGGG
Organism: Belonocnema kinseyi; assembly: GCF_010883055.1. Lineage (NCBI taxonomy): Eukaryota > Metazoa > Arthropoda > Insecta > Hymenoptera > Cynipidae > Belonocnema > Belonocnema kinseyi. The sequence continues at coordinate 79,036,562 of NC_046660.1, read as the reverse complement.
TGTCGAATGCACTAGCCTGATGGGGGCGGAGAATCCACTTTCGACAGAGACTCTACCAATTATAGAAAAACGCAAATAAGGTATCGAATGGTAGACGTTTCATGTCGATTATTTTATTCCCTCTTTGTATTTTAATATTTTGTATTGAATCCGTAAAGAAGCGAGAAGAATTAGTTTAATTTAATGTTATAAATTAAAAATATCTTAAATATTTCTGAATTAATGGTTTAACCAGTTTTTAATTTATAACAAACATTCTCCCACCCTCTCGATGATGACTGTAGTTCACCCCCCCCCCCTGGAAATTAAAAGCCTTTGGCCAATCACTGGAATCATGGAAAATAGGGTGATTATTGATTAAACGGTTGCACGAATAAAAAAATATTTGAATTTTCAAACAAAGCAGACGAACTTTCAACCCAATATTAAAAAAAATGTAACCAAAAAGACGAATATTTTTATAAAAAAGTTAAATCTTGTGATAAAAAAGATTATTTGTAGAAAATAGTTGAGTTTTTAAGCAGATAGCTGGGCTTCTTACTTGCAAAGCTGAATTTTCAACCATAAAGATTAATTTCCTACTAAAAGACGTATTTTCAACGAAGCAGGGAAATTTTGGACCAAAAATTAAAATTTTAAGAATAAAAAGATAAGTTTTTAATAAAAAATGGATTTGTTAAATTATCAGATGATAAAAGTCATCTTAAAAAAGCGAATTTTCAACAAAATAGTTAAATTGTTAGTCAAGAAGTGAAACTTGAAAGAAACATTGTTTTTATCAAAGATGTTTAACTTTTAACCAAAAAATGAATTTTTAACCAAATAGCTCAATTTTTTACGAAAAAGATGAATTTTCCAATAAGAAGATTTTGGTTTTACCAAAAAGATGAATTTTCAATAAAATTGTTGATTTCTTAAGCCAAATTGACGATTTAGCTATCCAAGAGTTGATTTTTTAGTTGGCAATCAAATAGTTAAATTGAACCAAAAAATATGATTTTTCAACAAAATATTTGAAAAATCTACAATCACAAGACAAATTTTTAACCAAAAATGATACAGTTTCAACCAAATATTTATATTTTTGACAAAAAATATAAATTTTCTAAAAAAAACTGTAATTATTCAATTCAATATATACTAATTAATTTTCATGGTTCTTCTGCTTAGTTTTTTCAAATTTATAATAATACAACAATAGCGCAATCTATTTCTTTGAAAATGTTTCCAAAAAATAGTTCTCTTAATAATGTATCTTTTTCTTTATTTATTTTTCCTTAATTTTTGAGGTAATGTATTGAAAATTGTTCAATTAATTATTTTTTTAATTATGGGTAAATCGTGGCTGACTGATGCAATATATGTACATATTGAAAATAATTGTCTTGTCCTATTGCATGTATCATAGTGGATCGATTAAATCATTTAAAGTGAGAAATTAATACTTTTAAACTCGTCAATAAATGAAGTATTTTCTATTTTTCTTCAATACAATATGTAAAAATATATAAAAAACAAATATTTTTGATGTAGTTTAAAAATTAGTTAAGCAAATAATAACTCTGTTTAAATTTATTATGAGACTCATGTTGAGACTCTATATAAGACTCTATTTTGCGACATCTACACGCAACCAATTGTTTGTAAAATTATATTAATTCAAACCATGCAAAGTTATCTTAAATATTAGTGTAAATTTAAAACATATCTATTGATTATAATTTATTCATATAAGATTTGTTTAAAGTGATAATTAACCTTAATATTACGTGATACTCCTAAATATCACCTATGGGGGATTTTTCCACTCTCCTCAGAGGGTTTTTAAATGTTATAATTTGAACAATTATGAACAATTATGAACAATTATGAATAATTATTATTCTGTCAAGTATTTTGAATTGTAGTATGTATCATAAGTTACGCTAATAACATATGTTTGCATGTAAATTACACACTAAGAAGAACTTTCCTTTTCCCCATGTGAAATCAATGGGAAAGTTCATAATATTAAGTTAAAAGTTTTAAGGATTAAGAAGAATATATCAATTATCTTTTATAAATTCTCTAACGACATAGGCAGATTTTATTCAAAGAAGCATATTTTGTATTGAGAAACATAAGAACTATTAAAAAGTAGATCTTGTCTACTAATAGTTTTAAACATATTTGGAATCATCACAGATTCCTATAGAATTGGCTTGCATACAATTTTAAAAAATTGTAAAAACATTGTTTTTTTACACTTAAAATGTTCACTTATCATTTCCAGGCTCAAAAACTCTTGTATGTGAACATTTTTCTATAATAATTGATGTTATCAATGGCGCACTGGTAAATATTTTTCCCTGACATGATCAATGTGAAAATTAAAAAAAATGCTTTTATTCGTAATATTGTTCACAATGAACCAATTATTGTTAAATTTTTTCAATAATTTTAGACATCGTTCTATTATTCTAAATAGGAGTGAATTTTTTCAGTGCAGAAACAAACAAATTTCCGACATACTTTGTGTCCAATCCTTATTGTGAGCGATTTTCCTGTGTAGCTATGATGCACCGTACATATTAGTAATGATGTAATTCAGGAATTTTAATTAATCCGAAAAATTATATAAACGGAAAATAGCTCTTTGTGAAGAACGATGTATATTAACCCCTTCTATTGCGTTCTAATGGAAGAAGTTTGGAGAAACTGTAATTATAATTTTCTATAGATTCAATAAAACGCTAAATTTAGCATTGACGTCAAAGTGACGTAAAATGGTTATTTGATTAGCTAACAGTAAATGAGTCAAACTCCGGAGTTGTGTTAGTCGAATTTAAATCGCGAAGGAAATGTCGTCGGCTCGGCGTCCCGACGTCAAACGTCGCTGGGCGAGACAATGTGTACCGTGGTTTCCGTTTCAGATAGGATTGTGCCAGTTGTTGGATATAAAGCCTATGTACATGAGACCTATACATATAACCTGTACATATGTTTCTGTATGGTTCATAGAAAATATACGTTAGTCGTACTGCACAATATGTTATCTGACAGCCCTTCCTCGGCGTCCATTCGTTCTAACATCATTGTACTGAAAATGTTGTTAAACCAACTTCGAACCGCACTCATTCCCATTTAGACATTCATTGGCTCTTCATCATTTACCGGATCATTTCCAAGGATAGCAACTTATTTATTATCTCTGATATTATTTTAGCACTGTTAATATTATACGCGCGCAATGGTGCGCAGGAAACATTGCATTCCCAATAATACGTCACGACAATTCAATCCCTCCTTCGTCACGGATCATGACGCAAAGCTTGAACCACCTCGGGTGAAGTAACACATTTGAACATACTACGACCCTTTTAGAACAAAATTTGTTCTTCGATTTTATTGGGTAAACGCGAAAAGTTAAACACAGATGCCAAAATTATTTCAGAAGGGGGTAAATATTCATTTTTCAATAAAAAAGTTGATTTTTCATGCTGAAAAGTCGAATTTATTAGATAACAGGTGACTTTTAAGACCAAAAAGATAAAGAGTGATGCCAAAGTTCGCCTATTTCTTGGACCTTCTTAGCGACCTGATGAATAAATATGTTCTAAGTATCAAATAACTCGTCATTTTAAATCAAAATGAGCATCGCTTTTCGTTTATTAAAATTTCAAAATATTACCCCTATTTAGGGGTTGAGAAGACCTCAGAAAAATGAAAAAATAGAAAATACCACTAATTATACAATCATTTTTCACATCAACCTCTTATCAATAAATAAAATACGTGATTTTACTTTTATAAGGTTTAGTTTATAGGAAAAATAACATGAAAAATGATTTTATAATTAGTGTTATTTCCTATTAAATAAATTTTTTTGTGTCTTCTCAAACCCTAAATAGAGGCATTTTTTTGAAACTTTTAGAAAAGGAAAAGCGATGCTTACTTTAGGTTTTAATGATGAGTAATTTGATACATGTGACATATTTCTATATTATTTTACTAGGTCGCTTACGAGGTCCAAAAAATAGGCGAAAAAACAGCCTATTTTGGCGTCACTCTTTCCAACCATAAAAGATTTTTAACGGAAAAGTTGATCTTTCAATCTATCAAGACTGAATGGTTGAATTTTCAAGTTAAAAATAATTAACTCTAACCATAAATAGTTGAATTTTTAATCAATCAGTCGAATCTTCAAACCAAATGGACGAACATTTTAGAACACTAACGCATTCAATTTTTTTAGCAATTATCTTTTCTACCAAAAAAGATGACTGTTTAACAAAGCCGTTGAATTTGCGATGAAAATGGATAGCTTTTTAACAAAAAAAGTGGAATTTTCAAGAAAATAATAATTAAATTTTCAACAGAATAATTGCATTTTTGACCATAGAGTTAAATTAACCTACAAAGATAATCCTTCAAACAAAGAGTCGAATTTCTAAACATGTATAAAAGATTAAACAGTGATCTAAATGTTTAACCTTATACAAAATATAATAGTGGAATTCTCACCCAAAAAATATTAATTTTGAACCAAAGGAGATGAATCAAAGAGATGAATCCACTAAGAACAACATTCATTTTCAACATAGAAGTTAAAATCTTAACTAAGCAGTTAAATTTTCAATCAAGCAGAAGAATCTTCAACCGAATGAGAAATGAATTTTAAACTGAATAGGTGATTGTTCAACCAATCAATTCCAAAAGGAGGAATTTTTTGTTACAAAGTTGAAATTTTAATGCAAAATGATGAACCTTCTATTCAAAAAGATAAATATTAAACAAGCAGTACAATTTTTAACAATATTATTTTATTTTGAACCAAAAATACGCATTTCCGACAAAACAGTTAAATCCTCAACAAATGCAGATTAATATTTCATCAAGCATTTGCAGTTTTAAACAAAAAAGATTAAATTTTTTTACCAGAGAAAGATTAATTTTCAACCAAAAAGTTGAATTTTCAACCAATGACAAACAGTTACATTTTCGGTAGAAAATTAATTTTCAATTAATTATTCAACTATTCAATTATTAAAATAAATGTTTAAGAAAGTGTTTCAGAAAGTGTGTGAAGTTTATTTGTATTAGCAAAAGACAAAAAAATCCAAGCCATCACGTTCAAATGTTTCATTCACAATATTATCACATTTAAAATAATTAAATTTTAAATACCTAAGTCTAGAATTACTTTATTTTAAAGATAAAATTTTTTTTATTAAGGTATAGGTTAATATTGAGAGGACTTGGAAATTTGAAAAACTGCTAGTAAAATATTCAATTTTCAATGATTTTTTGGAATTTTTCAATTCTGGAGGATTTAAATTTAAAGTTTTGAAAGATCTCATTTTATAGTATATACTTCAAATATGCAATTATATTCTTTTAATCATTTTAAATGTTTTATTTTTAAAATTTAATATTGCGATGTTAATTTGAAACGGTAAATTTCAGTTTCGTAAAATTTAATTTGAAGTTTTCACTTTTGAAGACAGTTTATTGAAAATATTCATCCTTAGAAATTCCTATTTCTTGTCTTAAATTTTTTAAGGTTAGGAGAGTAACGTAAAATTCAACTAAATTTAACTAAAACTTACACAAATTTGAACTGATAATTCGTAAAATTATCTTATATTTAGAAACCTTATAAGTTAATGTTCTTAAATTTATTATAATCAGTATGATTTTCCCGAAAAAGAATAATGCCTGTTGTTAAAATACACTGAAAATGTAATTACCAAAGTAAAACATTAGCAAAAAATAAAAATGTTGAAACTTTTAAATTGAAAAATATTACACTACCAAAAACATTTATTAACGAAACTAAAATATTGAGAAATAACACAATAAATGAATTTTTTAAATTCGAATATTCAAAATCCCAAAATTTCAATTTTTCGCAATTAGTAAATTATTGAAATAGTACATTCCTGTAATTCAAAATTAGAAAGTTTGAAAATCTCGAAAAAAATATATTTATTATTTGTATCTGTTAAAATAATGCTTTAGTTTGCAGCTAGGCGTACATAGTTTAAAATTTCAATAAGCTCTTTTCAATAAAAATGTATGACAGATGTATTTTACGCGATATTAAATAAAATTTTATCTACCATATGAAAATATTACATTAAATTTTTTCTTTAGAATTGGAAAATGGAGGAATTAACTAATTACAAGAATTTACTAATTTTGAGAAGACATAATTACAGGATTTAGAAAATTCTGCTTCTAGATTTTTGGTAATTTGAAATTTCCAATTTGTTTCCTGCATTAAGTTCTACGTTCGCAGTATCTCAATGGCGTTGTTAAATATTTTTCTTAGAATTATTTCTGCGGTAATTTGAAATTTCGGAATTTTTCAGTTAGGTAATTACATTTTTGCTCTTTTTAAATATTTCGAATTTTTATTTTTCGGTAAGACTATGTCATTCCATATAATTTGACCTTATTTGAGACATGAAACTATAAAGGTAGATAAAAATTTATATTTTGAAAAGTATATGTTATGTTATAAAAAATGGTCTAATTGTATTAAAAACAACTTACCAGGGGCTTCAATCATGGAAATTTCGGACTCGTGACTCTTATTTAGTTCCTAATGAGATCTGTGAACAGAATATTAAAATATCAATTAAGCATTTGGCAGGCTTAATGCGAAATACTAAGAAAAAATTGATTTCAAATAAAAAAGAGAAATTTAGCATTTGAAATATAATTTGTACAATTTTAAAGATTTATATGATTTTCATATTCTTTGCATTTTTATTTGTTTTACACAGAAGGCCTTTTAATTTTAAATCTTTTATAATTTACAGGCATTTTTTAATTAATTATAATGAAAAGCATGTTTAAATTAATTAAAGTTCATGAATTGTAAACGAAAACGCACTTCAAAGTTTAAAAAAACGAAATGGTTATACACAAGTGAAGTAAGAGTTAACGACGTGGAAATTAGCACTGACATGGCTCGCATTTATGAATACGTTATATCATGGAAATTAAAAGATTTTTATTATTGAAGATACGAAAGTTAAAATTTTTTTTAATTGTGTAATTTCGAAGGATTTAAGAAGAAAAAACGGTAAGTAGGAAAGACCACCCTACAGTAGATAATGATTAATTAAAAATACAAATATACTTAAAATAATGATTTCTCGTTTTAGCGTATTAAGGAACATGGTTTCCCAGCTATTAGTTA
>NC_046660.1:79027590-79029273 GCF_010883055.1 Belonocnema kinseyi | reverse complement strand
TATTTTAATATAACGTTTTTTTAAATTTGAAAATAATTTTCGATGTTTTTTTCAAATTAATTTTTCAACAAAAAAACAATCCTTGCCAGTTTTTCGAGGTATTCTGATACAAATTTCTTATTTATTTGTGAACTTTTAAATAAATAATGTTTATTTGTTGTTTATTATTAATTTTTTTAATCTTTTAAAATATTCTCTTAAAATTATTTTTCTAAACAAACAAAAATTCATGTAAAATTTACCTAGAAAACTTCAAATTAGTTTTATTACTTTTTTCATTACTTCAAATCTTTCATTAGCTAAAATGTGTTCCAGATTTAAATTAAGTTTGAAACTTCTAAATACTTGTGCGTGTCTATTAAATTAACTCAAATTTTTTTCAAAATTTATAATTGTTCAATTGTTATTTATGTACAGAAATTAAATAATTTCACTAATATATTTAAAATTTTATTTAAAGAACAAAGAAAATGTCAAAATTTAAAGTTTGAATTTAAAACTCTGAAATATTAGCGACTTAAGGCATACTATTTCGAAATATATAATTTAAAACTGTTTAGTTTCCTTAATAAAAAATTGTTTTAATTGAATTGGTTAAACATGGAATATTTTGGATTGAGAAAATATTTTAAAAGGATTTGAAATTGAATGAATCTAAAATTATTTGAAAATTGAGAATAGTTTATAAAGTTTAAATCAAACGTTCAAATCTGGTTAACTACTTAGTAGAATAAATTCTTGTTAAATTTTCATTAATCGAACTACAGTTCAATTTTATTTATTATAATAGCAAAAGTTCTGGTCAAAAGTGTATTTTTTGTTTAATTGTAGTTTCTTATAGACATATGACACATCCTAGAAAAATTGACAGTAAAATACAAGTCAAAGTGTTGATGCAGATTCTGAAAATATTCCTAGTAAAAAACTTAAAAATTTTTTTTTTTAAATTTTCCATTTCGACAATAAACTGTCAATATTTCCAACATAATTCTGAGTATAGTTTTCCAATGATTCAAGTGTTGTGAATTTTTGTATTTTTTCATAAGTAATTGCAATTTTCTACAATAGTTTACGTTAAATTAAAAGTGTCTTGTGACTTCAAGCACCCAAATTAAAAAATTGTAAGGTCCCCTAGTTTTCTTAAGTTTTGTAGATCGCATAAACAAAGAATACATGTTTCAACCAAAAATAAAAAAATTGCATTTGTAGAAAGTTTGTACTTTCTTATAAAAATTTCTTCTACCAGAGGTGTAATAGTTTCGATACAAATTATTTGCCTAAAAGTAGAGAACGCTGAAATGTCCATTCTTTATCCTTATATTCATGAGTGAAATGTGCAGTGGAGTGAAATTTCTTTCATTATTGAACATACGAAAGTTTTATTTGAAAAATTAAAAAAATTAATTTAACTTCAAAGGACTTTGAGAGGCTAGTAGCAAATCTACGTCACTTGCAGAGCGAGCTAAGTCAGAAAGTAAGGACGTGGGTTGAAGGAAAGAGCAGAGGAAAAAAAGGCCAGTCTGTAAAAATAAAATGGGAACTTTTCTGCACGATGGGAAAACTTTTCACACAGCATTTCCTGCTTGCACTCAAAACAAAACAGGGGAATTGAAAAGTGCGATTATATGCATGTATGTATGTATGTATGTATGTATTTATGTATGTATGTATGTATATATATAT
>NC_046660.1:79021227-79027490 GCF_010883055.1 Belonocnema kinseyi | reverse complement strand
TATTGGAAGAAAGGGATAACTATTTCAAGTTCCAATAATTGCGTATTTAAAAAAAAAATCTAAAAAAAATGAAATTTCTAACAAAATAGTTGAATTATCAACTGAAAGCATAAAGTTTCTACAGAGAAGATAAATTTTCTACTATAAAAATGAAACTTTAATGAAAATGATGAATTATCAACATCAAGAACAGACTTTTTAATAAAGTGCATAGATCGACCTTTAACCCAGTTAAAGGTATTTTAAATGAAAAGCAGTAGAATTCAACAAAGAAAAACAACTAAATCGTAGAATCTTCAAACAAAAGAGGTTTTTATTTAAAACCAAAATTTTTTTTTGTTTATTGGCCTTAAGGTTACATAAGTGTCATTTTCCTAGGTCTGTTGAGACAAATCAAAAAAGTTTTCAAAGATTTTGAATATCCCTAAAAAGCGTATAGAAAATTTATAAGAACTTCTTTTATTTTACAGGATATTGCAAAATTAAAAAATTGGGTTAGTTTAGACGATATGCATACCTTTTTGAAGTTTGGAAAATATTTAAAAACATGTTGCAATGTTCTGGAAATATTTCATGTTTTTAAAATATGTTTCATCTTTTCAATATTTTTAAGGTTCCTGAATAGGAATTTAACTTACTGAAACATATTCAATTTTTTCCGTGAATTTTGTAACCTGGTAAAATTGAATAGTTTTCCTTTAAAATATTGTAAATATCTTTTTTCGAAATTTGGAAACGGCCATGTACGAATTTCCAGAAAATTGAAAGGACATAATGGAAATTTCACAAGAATAAGTGCAAGATATTGAAAAATTTCGATTAATTAATTTGATTGAAAATACGTAGAAAGCGATTTGGTTAAATCAACAAGAATTTTGTTTGTTAAATCATAGAATATGCTTATTATATGGAAAACAAAATATTTAGTTGACCCAACTGGACTTTTTTTTTAATTTTTTCAATTACACAGCTAGAATGCTTCAACTCAAATCGATGTTTCGTACGTATTCGTTACGCGTGTAACGAATTATTCCGTTCACTATTGCACTTTAAACATTTTTGGCATATTTGTAAAAAGGATAACATAACCTGAAGATTGTAGAAAAAAGCATGAAATTTCTTAGAATGCTACTTCTAGACCACTTTTGTGCTTATTCTATTGATTACTTAATATTATAGTCAAAATGATTGACCACGGGGAAAATACGTTTCTTAGGTATAACCTTCATCATACTACCAAACATGTTTATTAAAAATTTTTTGTATTGAGGTGAAAACTTAAGATATCTGTTAATACCTGGAGTGGTATACGGACTAAACGAGAACTGCACAACACTGCAGTGGAGCTGTCGATATAGAAGACTTCAAGATAAATTAATCTTAATTTGAAAGATTGTAAATTGTAATTTAAGATTGTCTAATCGTGACCAATTTGCAAGATGCTGAAGCCTAATCTATTTAGCTCGAACAGTCTATAAATCTTAATAGATAATTAAGAGAAAAAGTGATAAAAGAAGTTATTGATTCCAATAGGAAACTATATTGGCTATTTTTAAATGCAAATTAACGACACCTTAGCGTATATTTGACTTGGAATCGACTTGGGTCTCTATAAGAAACCACGCTGCGGATAAATTTCTTTTATCGACAGTTTACGGGGTGCAATATACAGGGTGGTTCGTTCGTTTCGAGGCGTTTGACGAGCAGGTTTATTTACTATGAGGTGGCGGAGCCGGCAGCATCGATCCTCATTGTCGCTTTTCTCCTATTTTCTTGTCGCTCCAATGAAACACTACATTTCTCGCCCCCTTTTCTTACCCCCTTTTCTCATTTTCCATTTCCCCTTTAAACTTTCCCCTTCCCCCATTTACTCTTTCGTTAAACTTCCCTATCTCTTGTTTGTTACTCCCGTTGTCACCCCTTACCCACACAGGACCTGAAGTCCGTGTTTCTTATTTAATTAAACTTTGCAATTCAGACAGTAATGAATTTAGATATCCTGGTACGTTGTCCGCTTTTCGTTTTTCCGATACTTCAGACTTTAAAACGACTTTTAGAACTTGACAGCTTCTGCCAAAAGACCACTTTTAAAAGATCAGTCTGAATGTCTACTCATTACTGGAACCGAAAATTCTAGGAAAGAATAATTTTTTATACAGGACAACCTGGGCTATCAAATTGGTGCATGTCATTCTGATTAACGACTTCAGATCCAACTGGTCTACTTTTGCGGATCCAAAATCAATTTTCACGCAACTTTAGTCTTAACTGTCGAGTGGCAGTTATACATTTCATAGAAAGTTGTAAGTTAGTCATGGCAGGCATAATTTTTCTAAAACAAGGCATTTTTTTAAATTTTCAAATGAAGAGTAGGAGAAAACTTCCAGGTTTCCTATAGAAGACTATACTTCTCTATGGATCTGCAAATTAACAGTTTTGAGTCTAAAAGTGTTTCTTTATATTAACCTACTTTTAAAAGATTTACCACTTTCTAGGACCTATAGAAAGTGTGTTAGAAAACGTAGAACTGTCAATCTAAAAAGAAGAATTTTTGAAAAAACTGTAAAGTTTTTAACCAACAAGAATGACACCTAAAAAAATTGATGCATTTTTAACATGCCAATTAAATTTTCAACCAAATAGGGAAATTGTTAACCAGAAAGATGAAGCTTCTACTAAAAGAGATGAATTTTCAACTAAGATGATAAATATTCATCTGAAATAGAGCTTTAGTGGAACAAATTAATTTTTTTTCAGATTCTTCTCTTATCTCGTATTTAAGTGTTTGAAAACTTAAAAAAAATACAATTTTCCCTCGGAAATCGAATAACTACACAACTTCTTAGCGTCCGATTGATGATGCTAGTATGTTCAAGATATTCACTTAGTATTAAAGTATTAAAGAATCGCTTGAAACGTGAAAGCAAGACGAATGTACATCCGCAGGCTTTTCTGCTGGAATTCGTTTAGCAATGAAGAAAAGTCTTAAAAAGTATAGGGAATGAAATGAGTTAGGGGGAAAAACAGCCAGGTTTTACTTTGAACAGGTTTTACGACATTTTACGTAAGAGGATCGTAAGCTATACTTACGTCTGATAACGAGCAGTCAGGTTACGAGTTTGCACATACATTGAACATCTTTATTACATTTCTTTCTCAATTTAAACATTTTTCTTATTTTGTTTACCAGGTGAACTAATTAATTTTTTATCAAAAATATTAAATAGTTACTATTAATATTATTATTACTGGTCTATTATTTCTTTCAGAAGCGAGGAAAAATCTACCTCGGCCCAGATTTGAATCGGGAACATCACTATAGATGAGTGAAGCGTGAAATAATTACACCGCCAGCACTGTGGTAGATCAATTCTTATTTCTCCTATATTACATGGTAACTCGGGTCTTTTCATTTTCCCCGCATCAGAATATAAATTAAAAAGGTGATGGTATTCTGTTGAAATGGGTAATTAATGAATTTTCAATGTTGAATAATCAATATTGTCTATTACTGGTCTGCCATTTTTAGGAGAAACGAGAAAAAAATAAATTAAGTATCACAGCCTCGATGGCGTAATTGGTTTATGCTCGACTCATATGTAGTGGCGTTTGCGGTTCAAATCCGGGGAGAAGTAGGTTTTTGTCTAGTTTTTCCAAAAAATAATAGACCAGTACTCGAAACTGTTTAATATTTAACAATCAAAATTTCTTTCACTATCTTTCGCAATTTTCAAATTTTATTTCATAACAAAAATTCGATAAATTTTCAAATGATTGAAATAAAATTTTTTTATGAAAAATTCGAAATATAATTATATTTTACAAATTTTATCTAATTTCAAATTATTTGATTTGGAACCTTTCCAATTCCAAACTGTTCAATATATATATTTATATAAATTTAAATTTAAAGCGCTTTCAGCTCAAAATTATTAATTATTGTTTCAAACATTTGAGAAAATTCTCATTTAAAATCTAGTTTAAAATTAAATTTTTAGAATTAAAAAAAAAAGGTCAAATTTTCCCATGAATTTTGAGACCATATTTTTAACTATCATGAAACCTTTTGAAATCCTAAAATAATTCTAAATATTTTGAAATCTTTATCAATTTTTTCTATTAAAATTTATTTCTTAAATGAAACATATGTTTAAATTTTTCTAGGAATTTAAAGAATTTTTTTATTATATTGAAACATTCTAAAATTCTTAAAAAGCTTCTTTATTTTCAAAATCTTTAAAAGCCTGCACATTATATTTTGTATATCAACATTCTGGGCAGCGTTTATTCCAGTATATATTTTTATTGAATATGTTCCTTAGAAATATTTGTCTTCCTCATAAGCCTGATGATGTTACACTTTCCTTTAAACAGAAGAAAATTAAAGTTCCTTCTAGTTATAAACGCAAGTTTTCCGAAAACAACTGTTTCCAGATAATTTCAAAATATTAATAGAAAACGGCGCCATTATTATTTTAATAATTGAATGAGTATATTCAAATTCAAAAAAGCTATTAATTTTAATCTTCATAAAGAATTCATCATTCATGCTGAGAATATAAATTTAATCCATTTCTTTCTAGCTCATTCATTTATTTTGCACTTCATCTTCTTTAAACGTTCTATTTCAGTTAATTTAGAATATCAACTTTAAAACTTTTTATATGAAAAAGAGTGCAAAGTTGTTTTCTAGTTTTTTTCAAGATTGCGGGATGAAGAAACTGATTAAATTTACATATACATAGATGTTTTCAACGTGCTTATAACTTTAGACTGCTCGCCATGGAAGATTGCAGTAAAAAAAGAACGAAAGAGATGAACCTATAATCTTACTTTATTGCCTGACAAAAAAATGTAATCCGCGTATCAAACTCTTAATATTTTTCATTTTCTATATTAATCATACTCTTTCGGAATTACGCTTACTAATAGAGTTCGAACTTTTGATTCAATAAAGGGTAAAATCGTTATGTAACCTTTGTACCCTTGAGCTCAACGCAATTATGCGTTAACAGAATAGTCTTGAAATCAGTTTACTTTTCGCAAAACTTTAGTTTGGAAATGAGTTTATTTAAGAAAATATGATTTTATTACATTTTTATCGTGAATTCTCAACATCAAAAGAAATTTTATCATGGAAAGAAAGTAAGTATAGCCGCAGTTAGGAAAAGCAAATTGTGGCTTGAAAATATGGTCAATGGAATGAATGTCTAGGATCAAAAAGAAGACTTACTTTATGAAATAAATTGCTCGTAATTTGAAAGCAAACACGCATATTGCGCATATGTATTTTGATTTAATAATTGCAGACTCTCTGCTCCCTTTTCATCTAAAGCTATTGAGTAATCAATTTATTTAACCAAATTTTAGGGGGACTCCAGTGAAATTGAGAATAGCTGAAATTTCGACGCTAAAAAGATTATACTGGTGAAAATCAAAAGCTTGGTATTAATTAGTTTAAAATATCAGCTTTGAAAGTATTTCAAAACCAACAAAATCTTTATTTTTTATTATTTATAAATCAAAATAAGTGTAAAATAAAAAAATTTAAGATTCATTGTTAAGACAATATTATTAAAGATTTTAACAGATTTAGATGTCCGAAATTATCATGATAGAATATCGAGAATTTTAAGTGGATTTTTTTTACCTTTTAGAAGAAAAAATGGTAAAATGGGAATGGAAATGGGAACTGAGTAACAAAGTTATTTAAAATTGGAAATATTTCCAAAAGTTTAAAAAAAAATTTAAATTTTTGAAGATTTCGATCACAATTTCGAAGCATTGTAGAAGTTTGAAAAGATTCAATAAAATAAAAAACTTTTTTTAAGATTCCAGGAAAAAAGATTTAAGTGAAATTAATTCGAATTTTCCTGAAATTTTGAAAAATCCTAAGGAATAGAAAAAATATATACTTTTTGGACATATCTAAGTCAGGAACAATTGTTTTGAAATTTCTCAAGAATTCTATAAAAATTATATATTAGTATAACCTTAAAAAAATAATAAATAAGCTTCAAAAATACATGTTAATTTTAAAATTCTGTTTTGTTTTTAAAATTATTTTTGCCAAAAATTTATAAATTGGGTGAAATTTATTTTCATTCTTAACCAGAACATCTTTTTTTATCGAACTATTTGACAAGATTAAAAATAAAACGAGTTTGCAATTAATCTTTTTTGAGCTAAAATGTTATTGATTTAAACATTAATTATTTTTATTGAAGATTCATCGTTTCAGTTAAAAATTCATCTTTTCTATT
>NC_046660.1:79019598-79021127 GCF_010883055.1 Belonocnema kinseyi | reverse complement strand
AATAGTTAATAAGATATAGGTTAAGAAGTATCATTAATAACTAGTGTCTGACTAACCTATATCTAGCGACTGAGGAGACAGTCTGGCTTGGGGCTAGTAAAAAAAAGCCTTACACTTTAGCTAGGGCCAGGCCAGACCATCCAGTCTGTTTCGAGTTCATCGACAGAAGATTTTTCCACATAGGTGACTTAGAAACTGAAGCAATTTTGGGACGGAAACCAAGTTTAGAAAGTCTTTTTTTTTAATGATACTCAATTTGAAATTTCCGGCCGAATTTCCTGCGAGTTGAGGTAAAGTAAAATCGAAATGTACTTATATAGTATCATTTCCGCGTTATTATGCGGACCTAGAAGTGCATCCAATCCGAAGAGGACTCCAATATGTAATTGAGCGAACGTGACATGAATTTTATCCTCCAGGGCAAACTGAATGAGCATTTCGAATGGTAGGACTTTTCGAAAGTAGAGCCGGAAACCACGAACTCGTTTCGTTAAAAGCGAAAAGAAAATCATGGCTACAGGTTGCAGTAGTTCTTTTGCATTTTTCTCCAAGACTTTGCAATTTCGTTAATCCTCATTTGCATCTCTTTAAAAGTCTGTGAAGCCTTCAGGCAAATTAAATTTCTACTACTTTTTATCTAAAGATCGAATCTATTTCAAATAAAGCAGATGCACCGCTTCAAATCTCAGAAGCGCTCAGAGACGAGATATTCTGTTGAAAAAAGACGAATTTGTTAATTAAACATCTACAATTTTTGATATGATTTGGGTATTACAATTTTGATTTAGAATTCTGGTCAGTATTACTGTACACTTTCGGAATAGAAACAATAAAAGAACTCATTAATTAAGAGTTTCAATAATAGTTCTAGGTTTTATAAATTCTGTCAAATGAAATTATGCAAGTAAAAAAATACATTATATAATAAAACATGCATTTCCTTGAAAATTAAACAAGTTAAGAAAAATGTTTGATAATTAAAACTCAAAGGTAAAAAGACCTGGATAACATTTGAAAAATAAATAACAAAAAAATCAAGAAATTTGCAAAGTTCCCACGTTTCGTATTATTTACAGTTATGCCAATAACGAAAATATATTTTTAAAGTATTTTAAATAGAAAATTGGAAAAATAAAAGTAGCTGAATAATAATTAATAATGACGAAAACTATCGAATTTCGACGGTGCCTTATCAAAAGCAAAATCATTTTTTTTAACTTGAAATGTATACAATAATGCAAAAATACACACAATAATAAATAAAAAGGCAAAATTTTTTCGAATTTAAAAAGTTCAAACACATTGGGGACGCTTCTACAAAAAAGCTATACACGATGGAATGGAAGGAGAAAAACTCCCAGGCATAGCTTAGAACCGAAAAAATCTTATAGCCCGCATAAGAACCAAATGATGTAAGAAATATTCAACTAAAAACTTGCAAAATATATAAGTTTAGGTTGTTTCTGATAATCAACTTCTTACATATTGAAATAAATCGCTTAATTAACTTTTATCCTAAAATTATATTT
>NC_046660.1:79018359-79019498 GCF_010883055.1 Belonocnema kinseyi | reverse complement strand
ATTGCTACTTATTAATGTATTTACCTGATCAGCGCCAAACTTGTACCAGATTAGACTGCCAAAGTGATAAGAAAAAAAGTTTTAGTTTGATAGTTGGAATTTCTTATTTTCTATAATTTGAGAAACCCTGTAAATTTTTCGAAATATGTAAAAAAATGTTCTGATGGGACTTAGAACCTTCTTTGAACTGAGATAGCTGATTAGCGCTAGTCCGGGCCCTGATCAGACCTTCCAGGCAGGATATAAAATTCTTTTTTTTGGCTCGCTTATTAGCGCCAAACCTGGGCGAGGCCACACCTTCCAACCTAGACGATCTAGATAGGGTCATACCTGGGAAAGACTAGCGCCAGACCGGGGCCAGAGTTGAACTTTCTAAATAGACAGTCTAGATAAAGTCAGGCCTGGGACAGATCTCAAACAAGGCTTCAATTAAATTTTTCCACACGGGTAACCATAAGGTCGTGCAAAAACAACGCTACACTGCCAAGAAAAACATGAGGGTAAAACTAAATTTCTTGTATGAAAAAATAATCTCCTCTTTTTTCTAAATTTTGTAGAAAAGATGGAGAGGTCAGACGATTATCCTTTCAAATAATAAGATCTCAGTTTTGCAGAAAAAAATTAATATTAATGTCCATTATTGACCTTCGTATACAAAAATTTATGATTTAGCCACAACCAAGTGCTAAAACTTTCCTTAAAAGTTTGTTTTACGGAAAAATGGGACAGAATTTTATTAATATTGCAGAAGCCGTAACCCTAAATATTAATGAATTATTGAGACCAATTTTTCACAAATACCAAAAAACACGAAGAAACGAATAATTGTCAAAGCATTGAAAATGTTTGTATTTTGTTGTAAATTCTTATTTTTTGGTTGAAGAGCTTGAAAATTTAACTAATATGTTGAAAATTCGTTTTTCGAACCCTTTATGGGTTGAAAATGTTTAAACTTATTAGCAATTTTTTTACTTTACTTTTGATAAAAATTTTATTTTTTTTTCTTTTGAAAATGCAATTGTTTGGTTTAGGATTAATCTATTTTTGTTATGAATTATACTATTTTGTTCAATATTAGTGTTTTTCAGTTGAAACATTTACTTTTAGATTTTTCGTTCAGAATTAATCTTTTTGGTCAA
>NC_046660.1:79014172-79018259 GCF_010883055.1 Belonocnema kinseyi | reverse complement strand
TTAATTACTTGGTTAAAAGTTGTACTTTCTTATTAAAGATTCATTTTTTTGTTGGAGGTTAATAATTTATTTCATCAGTTCTTTATAGTTTTGTTAACAATTCATCATTTAGGGTAGACAATTCCACTCTTTTGATAGAAATTTGAACTTTTTTGGTTAATAATGCAACTGCTTCGTTGAAAATGAATTTGGCTTAATTGATGATTCAAGTATTTTGTTGAAGATTAGTCATTTTTAGTGGAACTTAAGTGTTTTTAGAATAAATTCAACTTTTTTTATTGACACCTCAACTTTTAGATTTTACACTTTTTGGCTAAATTCTCGCTTGAAATAACAAATATTACAATTATGGTTAAGAAACAATCGTTATTAATTGAAAATTCAACGACTTCTTTGAAAGTTGAACTTTTTTATCAACAAAATTGTTTTTTTGTTGAGGATTAATCCATTTTTCATTATTCATTATTTAATGATTCTTAACTGTTTGGTAAAATATTCGTCTTTTCGAGTACTAAATTCAACAATTTGGATACAATTCTTGTTTTTTCTTGATAGAAAGATTAATTTTTGTGTATAAATTTGATCTTTTTGGTTGAAAATGCGACTACTCGGTTAAAAATTGAAGAGCTTTAGTTAAATCTAAAACTGTAGTATAGAATATTTGTATTTTTATTAGAAAATTCAATAATTTGTTTGGAATTTTTCTTTTTTCTTGACAAAAAGATTTATTTTGGGGTGTACATTTGATCATTTTGGTTGAAATTGCAACTGCTCGGTTAAAGAATTGAACAGCTTTGGATAAATCTGAACTGTTTTTGTTTTGAACAAAAAAATATTTTCTTGTTGAAATATCAAATTTTACATTTATAGTTGAGAATTCACCTTTTTCGTTAATTTGGACTGTTTTTTATTCAAAAGTAAAATATTTTTTTGTCTGAAATATGAAGCATTCTATTTTTTGTTTGAAATGAATATTTTTTTATTGACAATATAACTACTTGGTTTAAAGTTAACTTTTGTAAAAAATTGCTAAATGTTTGTTGAAGATTTATCATTTTCTCCATAACTCATTATTTCATAATTTTTAAATTATTTTGGTGAACATTGGTCTTCTTGGCTTGAAAATTGAACTCATTCCTTTTGGTAGAAAAGTTCTGAGTTTAAAATTAATCCTTTTTGTTGAAAATTGAACTATGTTAAAAAAATCGTATTTTAGCTTAAAGATTTGGCTATTTATTTTCGGTTAAAAATGGAGCTGTTTCTGGTTAAAAAAAAAGAATTCTTATTTGTTTAAAAATTCGGATGATTTGTTGAAAATCCTAGCTTTTGCTTTAAACTTCAACTATCCTATTGTAAGTACAACGGTTATATTTATAATAAACCTTCTGTTATTGAAAATTCATCTATTTGGTTAAAAATTAAACGGTCACTATACAAAAAGTAGTGGTGTATTTTTAATTAGTTTTTTATGATATTATCTTTTAGTTAACCCTTTACTACTAAGATAAGTCATTATTATTATTGACTCATATATATGTGTGACTAATCTAATTATAAAGCAATTGTGTTATTAAAATTATAGCAAGTTCCAAGTATTATAAATTGACATTTTATATTCTCTCGGGGCGTAATTTACAACTTTCTAGCACAATTTTTTTAATTTCTCTATAAAGTTATCTCCTTAATACTTCTTTATATTATTGAAGTATTGAGCTCTACTTGTTACTTAGTTCTCCTTTAGACTGTGTCGGATTGCAAGCGCCAATGATTAAAGTTCTGTGAACTTAGATTGGAGAGAATTTTATAGTAAGCCCAGCAAAAGAAGAAGGTAATAAGGGAAAGTATTATATCATTTTATTTTATTTAAAAAATTCTGTAGATGCACTTTCAATTGAGAAGTAATAACAAACTAGGAGAGAAAATGCGAGACTTCATTGGTTATTGTTTCACTGAAAATTATAAATAATATCTTTTTTAGCTCCTTGGAGCTTTGAATAGGAAATATTTTTAATCCGCACATTTATAACTTAATACAAATTCATTTCACTTTGGAAGATACTCTCGATATTATTAAAATCGCTGCTACGATTGTTTTTAATCAAGCTGTTCTTGTCTTGAAATTTTAACTCTTATTAGTACTTATTTACTTTGTTTACATTTCCGAATTTCTTAGTAATTGGTTTAAAACGTTTTAAAAACCATTGGTTATTAAATAGAATGACTTTTATTGAAAAAATTATTATTAGTTATTATTTGTGTTGATCTTCAATATTAAATTTTGATAATTTTATAAAAGTTATTTGGAATAAATTTGTTTCAAACTTAAAAATTTGGAGAGGCTGCCTATATTCTTTTGAAAGGCTTTCTTATTTGCCAAAAGCGGCAACTCCACTATGGACAAAGATACATTGAAAAAAACATATATATTTCAGTTCTTTTATAAATTGTTCAGTTTTTCAGTCAAGAAACTAACATTTTATTTAAAATTGCTTTTAACAATACCTTCAAGTTGATTTGTGTGAGTTGAAATGAGCAGCATATTTTTTAAGACCCGAGAAAAGCCGTAAAATGACTGATTAATTTTCTGGTCAGGAATTTTTTTATTTTTATATTTTTAGTATAAAGACTTATTTATCCAATCTGGACTCCGAGTGAGAAGTTTTCCGAGTGAGAAGTTTTAAAGCCATTAGGGCTTCCGAATTTAAATTGTTTTTTTTTTCATATTTATTGTAAAGTTATTGAATTTTGAAGTCTTGAATTTGACAATTTTATTGTTTTGAATATCGTATTTTTAATTGTTAAATTAATTACGATGAAATGTTTAAAATATATTATTTGCAATTTTTATTTCTAAGTTGGATGGACAGTGGCTTTTTCACTTTTATTTCGTTTTTTTTTAAATTGGTAGCCCCCTGTTGAGAATATGGCCCAAATTTTAATTTCTCGAATTTCTACATTTAAGAAAAGATGACCTTAATAGTTTATGATTTATTTATTTTTAGGATTCAAAATTCGATCATTTTAGCTCAAACATGATAAATTAGATCATTTATAATCTACAGTATTTGAAATACGAAAATTATTGCTTGATCCCTTCTATACATTTTTTATATGTTTGAACATTCAATAATTTCAAATTCAAGTTATAACAATTGGACAGTTTAAAATTAAAAAGCCTATTAACTGAGTAATTGAAGTGTTGAAGCCTTTAATATTAATTAAGAATTTAATTTTCAAGGTTTTCAAGTTAAACTCTCTCACATTCTGAAACCTCGTTTTAATTTAAAAGCCTGAATAGGTGGTCAATAATTATTTAGATTATAACATTTTAAATTGCTTGGCATTATATTGAAATCTTTCAAAGTTGCAGAATTATAAATTAAAACCTTTTGATGTTTCAATAACTATTATTTCCAAATGATAAATAATAATTTTTATTTCAGGACATTTGGAAATGAAGATGCTAAGAATTGCATAATATTTCACTTTAATACTTCAGTAGTTGCATAATTTTAAATTCTGGTATCGAGTGAAATTGAATAATTACGAATTAAATCCTTTCAGATGATCTAATACATTTTTTTTTTTCAAATTTCAAGAAACAAGTTTTAAATATGGAGCTTTCAATTTTACAACGCCTTTAGAATAAAAACTTTGAAATGGTTTGCATTAAAAACCGCCTTGTTCGAAATTAAATTTGTTTGAAATTGCACGATTTTTTATTGAAAGACGAAATAAGTATTAAAAACTAATTAGTTTTGAGTTGGCAATTTATGAAGAAGTACAATTTCCAACTGAAAGCCTTGAAAGTAATTAATACCCGAGTAAAAATTCTTCGACTTGAGTTCGACTTGAATTGCCCCCAATCAAGACATGCTGCAATCGAAAAGTTCGACTTGAACATGTCTTAGTCTTGAAACGGAGCCAGACTTCAATTTATGTTTTGGAGACAAGTTTCTATGTCAGGAAGACATACACTTATCTCTTGAGTCGAATTTTTATGTCTCAAAGACGAGGGCCTGTCCTAACAAAAAGTGTAATTCTGACTGTCATAACAGCAAATCTTTGTTAATGAGTAAACAATCTA
>NC_046660.1:79000050-79014072 GCF_010883055.1 Belonocnema kinseyi | reverse complement strand
AAACTTACCCACCAATTCTGAATTTGTTAATTAGAAATAACTAATTTAATAATTATGAATTTTTTCATTCATCAATTTTAATAATAACCAAGTCGAACTCAATTCGAAGCATTTTTACTCGGGTAAATAAGTCAATGCCAAATTTATAGTTTTAATAGTGTTTTCAGTGTTTCAAGGTTTGTTGCTTTTGAATTTTCTTCTGTTTGAAGACCTTAAAATCGAAACTGTTCTATTTTTATGGGTTTTAATTTTGAATTGTGTATATAATTTTTTATATAGTTTTTCTAGAGTCTTTAATTTTTGTTTACAACCATTCTGAACTCTTGTAATTTCAAATGTAAAATTACATTGTCCCCTATCAGATTTGTAAGCTTAGATATTTTTATTTGAATAAGTAATTCAAATTATAAATAGAATTTTGAGAACTTGAACTTTTAATTTTCAATTAACCCCAGCATTGATACAAGACCTATTCTAAAAGGATTTCAATTCCAAATTATTCAAAACGAAGCTTTACGATTTGAAATGGATTTATTTGGTCAAACTTGCTGTTAAAAATGATGCGTAAACGTGTTGAATACTTTATTTAAAATTATCCATTCTGCAAGGATTATTGAAAATTCTTCAAACTGAAAATCTTTTTTTTTTAAGTTTAAATTTAAACCATATTGTAAGTAGAGGGGAAAGGATCTCAAAAATGTAACGTGGCCTCTGAAACTTTAAATAAAGCTCCTAAAACTTTACGAAGTATTCTGCACAAAAGTTAAACAAGTAATAAATAAAAACTCTTAACCCCCAATAAAAGTCTCATCTCATTTTGGTTTTCTGAAATACTATCCGGTTCTTCTTAGAATAGGGTGGCGGAAATGCGTTTCCGTTAACTCACCTAACTGAAATATTGTTCCGGTAACGAGAATCTATAGCATGTTCTAGCCAAAGCAATACGTATATGGTACGATAGGCGCGGAATCGGTATGGGGATGGTATGGGGTGAATTCATGGGAGCTTATCAGGATCAACGATCATTTACTGCTATTTTATCCAGCTGGGAAGCTTAAGCGTTAATTTTTGTGAATGAAATACAGCACCGACAGCTTGAACCGGCATTTACCGAATTTACGTGTTTTCGATCGCTTTGAGATTTACGTATCGGATTGAACAGAGTTCTAGCGTGTATTTGCACGTGATTCTCGGTTCGGATTGTTATACGAGTAGTTTGCAGCTTGCGTAATATAGAATGAATGTAATTAATTTTGGACATATTAATTAAGGTCACATGTGATAGGAACAATCCTTTTTTTAAATGAAAAAAATTTCTTTCATGTTTTAAAAAACAATTTGTTGAAAAACGAATCAATCATTTTAGAGAATCAAATTTCATTAGTTGAAGCCGCATTAGTGATCCGATTTCCAGCAAAAAAAGCATGGCAAAGTTGTCTAGGGCCGTTAAATCCAAATTTGTTGAAGGAATTTTTAATTTCAAGTTAGCTAATCCAGTATGGCGAATTAAAATTATAAAATCGTCTTGATTTTATAAAAATGGCTATCCTAGGGGATTTTGGGTTCGTTGAATTAAAATGTGGTAAAAAAATGTCTAAATTCTAAATAGCTGATTCGATACTGTTTTAATAGCTTCTTTTTAAATTTCTTGAATTTGGATTTTCTGAAAAAGTAAACGAATATTTATGCGGACTAAACTTTGTGGTCTACTGTGAAATAAGCGTATTTTTATTTTCACTCTAGAATTATGTATCCAAATAAAAAATCATTCTGATACCATGATCTACACTTTTCTTGAAATTTTGATTGATTTGATGATATGGAATTGATCTCCAATTAAAAATTATACCTGCATAAGTCCTTGTCGTTTTGCCAGAATCGAATTTTTAGAGCTTCTTTTTAAACCTTAAAAATATATATCGCCATAAATACTCGATTTTTAATGATTTAATATTAAACAACACTACACACCTCAAGTTTAAATTTCTTTAATATTGTTTCACTGCTTCCAATATGAAAGGTTTTAATTTTGTATATTTCTAATTCTTGGATTTTATAATTTCATAGGCTTCGGGTTCGAATTTAATGAATTTTGAAGCCAATTATTCAAAATTCTTAGATTGCAAACATATTCTATTTTAAAAAAGTCGATCTGAAAAATGCGCAATGACTAATTTGATTTTCTATAGTTATGAACTACTCAAATTTGAAACTATACAATTTTGAAAGTTAATATTAAAAACTATTAAGGGTTATGTTGTAACTCTTTCCAATTTTGAAAATTTAAAAATTGAAATAAAGCAATTTGTAATCACATTTATTTTAAATTGTTTAGTAACATCATCTACAGTATCAGACTGATTGTATTGAAATTTTGCATGAGTGTTTATCAGCCGCAGAACACTGAAAAAACTAATGATAAAATTTGTTGAAGGTTATTTTTTATAGCGATAACGTTTTATTCAGATAACTTGACGTCTGTCAAAATGCATGTGTTGTCATGGAAAAACAAAAGAAACTTTAACCGATATTCAAGTCAAGTTTATGCTGCGAAGTTAATTTCTGTCTCCGGTAATTTTTACGTAGGAATCAAGGTAAAGTTCATCTTTTTTGTCGGTGAATGTTTGAGCAAAACTTTTCAGAATAAAAAGCGTAATAAAAATAACAACACATTATAAACTGTAGCTTCAAGTACCTATTTTCTTTTACTAGGGCCTGCTTTTTAAGTTTTCTAGAGATTGTTATGAACTATCACTGGGGTTCATTATTGACCACTGTCATGCAGTTCTTTTTTATTAATAAGGGTAGCTTCTGGCCGTTGCTCGGTGTTGTTATTAAAGGTTAATAGAGATTTTTATTGTTTAATGATAGGTATTATATTGCGTGTTTGGTACATGTTTATGTTATTTACCTCTGACAGGGTTCGTTATTGATTCGTGACATGGATTGCTAGGGATTGCAGGAACTGCCGCTGGGTATTGTTATTTATTGGTCTTAAAGTTTTTATTCTCTATTTCCAATAATTTTCAATAACAATTATTATTTGATTCTACATGTACAATAACATTGGTAAAAAATTTATTTACCTGAACTAGAGGTTCTTACTAATTGTTGTTAGTATTAATATTTTTTGTTAGTTAGGCGTTGTTATTGTGTATTAATAATGTTTGCTTTTGACCCCTGCTAGCGGTTGTTATTGACTATATAGATACATTTTGTAGTTGACTGTTTAATATAGGCTGTTGAAAACCATTGCTAATACTTCTAATTGTCCGCTTCTACAGGATAGTTATCAGTTGCTTTATTAATCTTGCTACCAATAAAATAAATACATAAATAAATAAACTGTTGAAACGGGATGCTAGGGGCCAACAGTAGGGGTTGTTAATGACCGTTACTAAAATTGTTATTGTCAGTTGTTAGAGGTAGTTATTAACTTTTATTGGTGTTTAATAGTTCTTTATTGGCCGATGCTCAGGTTGCTATAGCTGATTTTTAGGGTTTTTTGTTGTTCATTGCTAGCAATTTCTACTAATCGTCGCTAAAGAGGTTATTGACCCTTCCTGGGAGATGTTATTGACTGTTACTAATGATTTTCATTTTTCGTGACTAATCCTGTTATTAACCATTGACTGGAATTTTTAATGTTCGATTATAGAAGTTTTATTACCTGCTTTGTTGTCGTTAGGTATCGTTATTAACGATCAATACTGATTATTAATCGTTAAAATCAATTGTTGCTAATCATTAAAATAAGTGATTATCCTTTATAGTTGACCAGTCGTCAGTCGTTTTCTCGAAGTTTGTAATCGTTGGTGAAACTTCTTATTGACCGTTGTTATGGGTTGTCATTGACCGTTTGTTACAGAACGTTTATAGGGGATGGTAGATGCTGCATTAACCGTCACTAGAGATTGTTATTGCTTGGTGTTAAGGTTCCTATTGTCCATTGCCAGGGGTTGTTATTGATCGTTAATAGGGATTGTTATTTTCCTTTCCTAAAGCTTGTTTCTGTCCGATTCTAGGGGTAATTATTAAAATTGATATTTGAATTGATATTGATAGTTCGTAATTGTTGTTTTAAAAAGATAAAATCAGTTTTTGTTGAACTTGGATAGGGTTTGTTACTGACCGCTTGATAAAGCTTGTTGATAAGTCTTCTTATTTTACATTGTAAGAGGGTTTTATTGACTGTGGCCAAGGCTAATTCGTCCTTAGAAAGCGATTGTTATATTCTTAACTTTTAGAAAGGATTGACAGAATAAGTGAATAATGAAACAATACAAAAGTACTTTCCGTCTGCTTCTACGACTTGTAAAATCCTACTTAAATTTGACAATTGTTTCCTTACAAGAGTAACCCTTCTCTCGGGGGGGGGGGGGCATCGTTTGAAAAAATTTAATTTCCTCTTATCGGGGTAGTGATTGTAAGGCTTTGGGAAACAGCTGCTCATAAAATTAGTGCGAAAGCCTTCAAAGGGAATAAAATTTTATTTTATTTGCCGGGAGGCAATTCGACTCGAAACGTCGCGTCGCGTCGCGCTGCAGCATAGCATTTCCCCTGAGCCTACATCTACACCTTCATGTAAAGCCACATTGGGGCACGTGCAGCCCCAGATTCACACGTACGACCGAGCCGCCCACGAAAACGTACATGGAGACATTTGCGCGTGCAGCTGAAATCACATCGGGTAAATACCCGGCTATATAACGGGTGTACATAAAGGAGAGCTTACATGGAGCATGAAGAGCAAATCGAGAGCCAGCTAGCCGGGGTAATAGGGCATAACCATCTGTCTGGAAAGGGAAAATCTCTTTTGCCGAATAAAGAGGACTATGCGCCTATGTATGTGATAAAATATATTATACGGTGGAGGTCGTGTAATGCATATCGAATTTTCTTAGCCATTCGTACAAAGTCCAGTGTCCGCACTCGAACGTTGCCATTATCCACCCATTCCCCCAATCTCAATCACATGGCTCTTCTTCAGAGTAACCAATACAAATTTCAATTTTTAAATTCCCTTTTTAAAACCTTCGTATAAAAAAATATTGTTCCGAGGTTCCGCCTGGTCGCACAAAGAATTGAACCATTGCAATCAGTAATATTAAAATTATATATTGCATATATTGTTTTTATTAATAATATTCTGCTGCCTTAGCTGTTATTCAAAGTATAAAATTATATTTTAATGTTTCATGTGCTTTTAGTTTAAGTACTTCAAACTTTTATTATTCATTTGTACAGTTATTGATACCAGAATTATTATTTATGATTGAATTATTAGACGTTAGCAAATAAAAAATGAAAAATAAATTGAAATAGAATTTTTAAGCTCAATTCTGCAATAATGATATTCACAAATAATTAACTCTGTAGTGAAGTACCTACTGCCCTTTAAGGGTTTCCGGGGCTTACTCTATCTCTTAAAACGTCACAAACGTCAAAATGCTCCTCACGGTGATTACTTGAAGATAGGAATTTTTACTATTTCTGGTTTGCTGTTGATTATCCAGAGTATCAGTTGTTTGTAGAAAAATGATTTCGTGTTAAAACTGTTCTCGTTTATTATTAAAATGGTGTTTAGTAACAAAAAGTTGTAATAAATTGAAAAATTATAAACAAGTTTTGAATTTATTAAGGCACATGGGCTGACCAATGGATATTACAAGAAAATTAATACTGTGGTGAGCGCATTTATTAAAAAGATGATTTCTATGATAGAGCATTTAATTTTTTTATTGTTTGAGTCATTTGTTGAAATATATGAGTTATGAAAAAATGATTACACTATTCGGAATCACACCAAAAAATTACATTGACGTGTCCACTCAATTTTTTTGGTATTATTAACGAACAATTGAATAGGGCGACAAGCTCCTTAGCATTTATTTATAATCTATAAAAAAATCCGTTTGAGAAAAAAATTAACCAAAAAATGGATTTTATGTGATTTCTTTTCGTAAAATCGAATTAAGTAATGTGTTCTATCATAATTCATAGACCTAATCATCTTTTTTAAATAATTGAAAAATCATATTCTTTTTTATTTAAAGCCATCCGCCATCTGAAATAGTTATTTTCAGATTTGAAACCAAAGACTCAAGGCATCCTAATAATATTAATTTAAAACAAATGCGATCATTTTTAAAATCAGTTCATAACCATACATATTAATATATTTCATAATATTAATTTTTTCATATCCGGTAATTTTTCTAATCTTTCATCGCCACATTAGATTTGCCATTTAAAATTTTTTAATTTATGTGTACAATTTTTATACCAGCCACTCAAAATATGCTATAAATTGAATTTTCTAAAAATCCGATGATTTTTTGACTAGTGATTGTCGAAACGTGGCTTCTGCTCCACTATGGGCCACTTTACATCTAAAAATGAATTTTCTTTGTCACAAATTTTCCAAAAATACAAATTTGGGGCCAAAAAATTCTTTCATCATTGAGAAGTATTTTCTAATCCTTTTAAAATATTGCCTGCATTTTAAGAAAGAAGAAAGCAAGTATCCACAATATTATCGAGCTTATAAACTAGAAATTTTCTCCTGGAATAATATGAATACAGTTTCTTCTCAAATACAAATGGAATATTCGCTATAATGAGAACATTCAAAATACTTATACCGGACGGCAGAAAAAGGGTTAATTTCCAAATTCACAAAAAATTCACATTTTATGCAGTTTAAAGATTTCTATTGTGTTTGAATACAAACAAATCCATTGAATTCATTAAGTTTTGAGTAAATTTGGAAAAATCTAAGGAAAATTATACAGGATAAAATAAAATGCATATGAATTTATAATGTTATTAAAGTAACTGAAAAAAAATCTTGTGAAGTACGTTGAATTGAGTGACCTTAGAAGATTGCATTTAGAAGAATCCAAAGGAATTCAAAAGATTTCAAGGAATTTCCAACGAATTTAAGGAAAATTCAGAAGAATGTAAAGAAATTAAATAAAATTTAAAAATGACTAATGTAATATTTTTATTTAAGAAAGTGACTATAATGACTTATCCTAAAATAGTGATTATATAAGTCATAAAAGTTTACATTATTTTCAAGTAAATTAAAGCTAAAAATTGATTTGAAAGTGCAATATGAATCTTGGAACTTATTATTTCTTAATAAATTAAAAATACTTTCTGAGGTTCTGGCGGAAAATGTGTAGACATAGTGGAAAAAATTATGTATAATTTTGATTATTTAATACATTATTCGCATAAAATATATGAAAGTTACACAAACTTATAAAAATTATTGATAATATTTCTTCTTATGTATACATTTTTCGCCTGGTAGGTAAAAAAATGTTTTATTCAGCCTCAAATTTTATTATGTGTTGCAGTATTTTTTGTCAAATTTGTATGAATCACCCTACTCTTTCTTTTTTTCCGGTTGACTCTCTGCATTAATGAAAAATATTAAAGGGAACAAATAATTTAGTAATGGCTAATTCATAAATTTACCAAGCACTTATTGATGACACAAAGCACTAATTATTTATTGTAATTATTCACGCTTATAGGTCTTCATTTTCAACTGACCTGTTTTTTGCACCTATTCAAATGATGTTGTTTCCCATTAATGGAACACTGTATTTTCGAAACGTTTCATTTCGATTCAACGACGTCGTAAACATAGATCGCAAATGTTATTCTTTGGATTGAAGGGATGGGATATTGTAAAAGCTATAACACAAAAAGCGGTCTTTAAAACCATTTGGGTTGAAATAAAATTTTCTCGTCGAAATAATTTTTCGTACCCAGGTAGAATTTTTTATATGATTTTTAGCAATCATAAACAAAAATTTAAGACATTAGGAAACAAGAGATTTCTTTTATGATACCAATTATTAAATTTTCAAACGAAAAAGATGAATTGCTTAAAAGAGGGTAACATTCAAACCAACTAGGATTGTTTTAAACAAAGTCATGCTTTTCTCAACAAAACAATACAATTTTTATCCAATAATTACAACTTCAACCATGAAATAGGAATATAGAAATAATGCATTTTTATCTGAATTGTTAATTTATTAAGCCAAAATGATGGATTTGCTTAAAAAAGAACAGTTGACTTTTCAAAAATAAAATATGAATTACTTCCAAAAATTCAATTTATAACTAAATATTTTCTACTAAAAGAGATGAATTTTCAACATAAAAAAGACAAAACTTTAATAGAATAGTTATATTTTAAACCAAACTCGAGTAAAAATACTTCGACTTGAGTTCGACTTGTTTATGTCTTGAGTTTGTCTCCAGGGCATCGATGTCTGTTTGCGCCTCAAAACTAAATCGAGACATAGGCCTTCGTCTTACTTTTATGGCCACGACAGTTAAAACGGCGATTACTTGTCTCAAGTCGAGCCTTGTCTTTGCTAAGACGACGTTTACTTGTCTCAAGACAAGTCTTGTCTTGGCTGAGATGGCCGAACCTTTTTCGGCTCATAAATGAGATTAAAATTAACAAATGAAAAATTTGTAATTATTCAGTTAGTTATTTTTAATTTAAGAATTCAGAATCGATGCGTCTGCAAGAGTATAACCCTTAAAATTTGTCTTCAAAAATATAAAAATTGTAACTTTCTAGAAGGATCTTCTAAGCCATTAGAAATACGTAAAAACAAACAACATTTTAGGTATCATCGTCAAACAAGTATAATACAAATAAAATTACGTAAATAAGTTGATTGAATATATATATATATATATATATATATGTGTGTGTGTGTGTATATATATATATACTGCATAAAAATATACAAGGTTGTTTGACCATTAACAAAGATTAGCTTTTAGGACAGTCAGAATGACCCTTTCTGTTAGGATAGGTATACACTCGAAGTTATAAACCGCTCGTGCTGAAGTCATAAAAATGCGACTCAAGAGATAAATTTATGTCTTCGAGACATAAAAACAAATGTATAACAAATGAATGAATGAATGAATGAATGATTGAATAACAATTGAATGAATTTCACCCAAAAATGATCAATTTTCCCCAAATTTATTGATTTTGAAACCAAATAATGTCATTTTCAACCAAAATGTTGAATAATTTTTAAATCAGAAAATGAATTTTATAAAAAAAGCAACAGTTGATTTTTCAAGCCTAAAATATAAATTACCAGTCAGACAAATAATTTGCAACTGCATACTTTCTACACAAAAATAACGAATTTTTAATCAAGATAGTTGTTTTTTAACTTAAAGATTTTGAAGCGAAAAAGATGGATTGTCGATAACAAATTTAATATTTAGCTTAATTTTTTTGCAAAAATACTTTAATTTTAAACCTAAAGAAGGCAAATTTTTAATAAAATAGTCGATTTTTTATCCCAGAAAATTTTTCAATTAAAAATTTGCAGTTAAGAAAAAAAGTCAACAAATTGTTCAATTTTCGAGACAAGAAGATCACCTTTCTACAAAAGAGCTGAATTTTCGGCCAATAAGGATGACTTTTTCACAAAATTGTTAAATGAAACGAATAGTTAAACTTCTAAATAAATATTTATATACTTAACCAAACAACGTAATTATTAAACAAAACGTATAAATTCACAACTAAAAATTTAACAGCGGTCTGTTAAATTTAAAATAATGAACCTTAAACGAAAAATAGTGTCATTCTTTCGTTTGGTTCTATCAATTCAGTTTAAATTTAAGTGAAAGAAATGATGATAATGAGGAATCAAAATATATCTACTAATAAAAAAATATATTTTCTTAAGCTATACCTGAAGATTTTTCAATTGTGTTATTAATCTGATTTTAAACCTTTGATCTTCTATCAACTTCCTGAGACATATTTCATCAGTTGAAACTGATAAAGTGTTTAACAACCTTTTCAAAACTAGCTAAAATAATTTTCACAAAAAAATGGTTAGAAAACTTGCTATGGAAGTTTTTTTTTAAAGAACCTCATTTTGCACATAAATAGAAAATACTGAATCGCTGCTATCTCTGACATATAAATTTTCTAAATCAGGAATAGTAAATCTAGAGTCAGCGTTTATGAAAACAGAAGTTAAAAATCAATTTTTTTAATCAATTGGAATGGTTTCAATTTTGCAATTGCTTTTAACATTATTATTTGAAATAGTATGTAAGAATCGTATTTCCGAGCCGAAATTTTATTTCAGGTATTAATACCATAAGTTATAAATAATCTTTTAATTTCGATAAATTTTGCAGAGTTTTTTACTTTATTTTATTATTAGAAAATACGGTTAATGCATTTTTGGTTCTCCCTGAATAAAATACTATTCAGACTATAATCGGGAATAAAATAGGATAGTTCCCTTCATATTTTATCAAGAGACTGTCACATGAGAGGATTTCGCACTATAAAGGCTACAAGAATCTCGTCTCCCTATACGTTATGAAAATGTATTGAAAATGTCTCCTTGTGATAAAATTTCAGTTTAAAATAGCAAAATTAAGTTTTTTAATAGTAATATATTGTTCAAATACAATTAAGTTATCGTTGTCAAACTATAGATAATAAAGAAGTACCATCTCTATGAAAAATGCAAATGTACTAAAATGCATACAAATTTTAAAATAAAAATCTTAGCGTAAGCAAAATAAAGAATTAACTTTCGGCTCAGAATGACGCCAGACAGTAACATGTGGCGGTAAAAGACATAAAAACAGCATAATTCTTTTTCCGTTCTGGTCACAGAGCAGGTTTAGATCCGGAAATTGTGACTGTAGGAATAATAAGTAGATGTCCTAGTTAGACGGTCACAGTAGGCAATCTCACTCTGAGAAGTTTTAATATGTAAAGCGTTTTTTACGCAAAAAGAATAATTATATTTAGTAGTATCAAAACAGCAATATGTTTTTCCCAACTGAGAGTGATAACAGAATATTACCTGAAAAATTTAAAGAAAAAAATGGAATGTCTAACAGGATTATTTGTTTAGATCATCAGAACCGATTTGATATAAAGGCGTAGTGGAAACAAAAAATCTCCTTGACAACAAACTTGAAAAATTTACTTTCTGAAGATACTTGAAATTGATATTTTGTACATTCAGTTATTTATTAATGTTTTTTTAATGAATTTTGTTAACGAAAATGTATCGATTTTAGATTTAAATTCAACTATTTGACTGAAATTATTGTATTTTTGGAAGATCTCATATTTATTGCTGAAAATTAAAATTTTTTACTTGAACATTAAACTATTCCGTTCTCTGCAGAATAATTATCTTTTGTTAATAAGAAATTCAAATATTTCTTTGAAAATTTATCTATGTTGTTAAAAATTTGTCTTTCTTTGGTACAAAATCAATTTTGTCGGTTAAAAATTCAAATCCTTGTTCGAAAATTGATGTATTTGATTTAAAATTCTTTTTGTTTGAGTGTGTGGAAATTTATTTTTTTTTAGAAGTATTTCGTCGAACTGAATTTCGGGATGAATAGTCAAATATTTTTCATAAGTTTGGCTACTTTTTGTATAAAATTGAACTGCTTGGATGAAAATTTATCCTTTTGTTTGAAAATCCAACTATTTTATTAAAAATTCAACTGTTTTGTAAAGACCTTGTCTGTTTGGAATAAAAGCTCAACATTTGTTAGGTTGAAAATTCAACTATTATTGAGAATTCTTTTTTTTTTATTTAAAAATTCATCTCTTTTGGCAGAAATTTTATCTGATTTGGTTAAAAATGCAACTGCTTGGTTGAATATGAATCTCTTTTGTTTAAGGATTTAAAGATTTTATTAAAAAAAATTTTTTTGGTGCAATTTAACTATTTTCGATTTAAAATAAAAACATTTTTTTGTTGAAATATTAAATATTATATTGTTAGTAGAGAATTCATTTCCTTTGGTTGAAAATTCATCTACATGTTAAAAAGTTGAACTATTTTGTTACCTGATAAGAAACAGCAAGATTTTACACCCCCTCCCCCCTAAATCACCTTCCGTATTTTTTGACTGACATCTAAATTTCATTTTAAAAAACTTTTCGTAACATAATTATATTTATAAATAAATCCATAAAAATCTATGTACATAAATAAATACATTTCTTGAAAGACAATAATAAAGTTGGATATTTAAAAACAATTTAATACTTTCCATCCCTAAAGTTCTAAATTTAAATAATTAAATTTTTGTAATATTTTACAAATTGAAATTAATTAAATTATGTATGAAATAGTTAAGGCTTAATTTTTTCTAATGAAATACATGTTTATAAGCATAAGAAAGAGTTTTAACTTTCCATAGCTTAATTATTGAAACATATTTAGAAGAAAATACCTATAAAATATTATTATAATTTTTATAAAAAAGGATAAATAGCAAATGATTTAATCAAAGAGGAAAAATTGGATTTCGTAGAAAAATATTATTCAAAAATATATTCACTTTCTAAAGCAAGTAGATCCAGTCATGGTAACGTCAGAACTGAAACTCTCAGATTACCTCAGATAACCCGAAGCCTTTAATCCGATATTACGCTAGCAACATACTCATATTTATAAAAATATAATTCATATTTATAAAAAAGCACTTTTTCTAAAAGGGTCGTTATGTTTTAAAATGTAATCAAAATTGTGAAATGTTACACTGATAAGAAAACTCGAATTACTGATTCGTGTTATCTCTTTTATATTAAAATTTCACAAATATTGAAACTTGCACTAGAGATTCTTTTTCCGGAAACTGAAACCTTTTCTGTGTATATAATCAGGAAATGCAACCTTTTAGTGGAGAGCCAATCAGTTCCATTGAATCAATAAGTGAAAGCTTCGTTCAAGAAATTCGGAGAAAGGACTAAAATGCATTAGAAGGAATTTCCTCGCAATTGATATAAGTTTTTATAGTTGTTTTGCATTAGAATTTGTTTTTGGTCCTATTTGGAGTTAAAATTAGGTAGCCATTATGGGCTCTTTTTTGTTGAAGGTTTTCGATCGAGGGAGTATTTTTTCGACCTTAGTTATAAATTAATATTATTATACGATTCAGAAAACTATTTTATTTGAATAATTATAATTTTTCAAGTCCTCAGATTATTATATAAAATTGTAAGTACTGTTTTTAACTTGATGAGTCTATCGAATGCAACAAAAAACAATAAACTATAAGAGGATTAAAATTTGCTTAAAAAAAAAACTTTATGAACTGAAAATTTGAAACTAGAGTTTTTCTCATCTCGTTTCCAGTATATCACTCTCCCTCTCTCTTTAATCCTATCGTATACCAAGGCGGTCTGAACGCAAGCTTGTAAGGTGACTACATGGACAGGGCGTTAAGATTGATGGCCCTAGGGTGTTCGGGTAGACCATGGTTTTATTGGTCTTGCAATGAAGCATTTGAACCCTAAAACGATGACCACCGATGGGTCACGATGATGCACTCTCATTTATTAAAACCGCTTGTTTTTAAAATATTAACCCCGAGCGTAAAAAAGAAGTTTATACAGATACATAAAATCTAATAACCCGTTTCAGTATCAAAAATCCTTCATAGATCTTTTACTAGAATGAGTACCATTGACGTTTTAAGGTCATTTTTAATTAAAAAATAGTTTTATATGTAGCAAATTGTATTTAAAAAGACTTAGTATTCATAAATCCATAGAAAAAAGATAGTTTTTAGTCAAAGGGGCCATTCAAGAACTACATTTAACTATTTTGAAGAACTTTTCAATCCCACCCTTCTTCGACCAAAGAGACGAATTTTTTACTAAATAGGTAAATTGGCAAACGCATGTTTGAATTTTCGAAAAAGGAATTACCTTTAACTACACAGAGTTAAATTGTGTAGAAAACAGTCGAATCTTCAAGCTGAAAAGATGACATTTTCAGAGGAAATATGAATTTTTAACCAATAACTTTTTGTACGAAAAGTGATTAATTTTAATCGAAAAAACATTAGTTGCCAATTTAAAACGACGAATTTTGAATAAAGCAGTTGAAATTTTCAACAAACAAAAAATATCTTTGAGCCAAATATTTACATTTTTGACTTACAGAGATAAAT
>NC_046660.1:78997628-78999950 GCF_010883055.1 Belonocnema kinseyi | reverse complement strand
ATTAAAAACCAAGCAGTTAAACCTTTCAGTAAGAGGATGAATTCATTAACCAAAATATTAGAATTCAATCAAAAATGGTTTCATTTTCAATCAAATTTATGCACCAATTAACGAGCAAATAGTTACAATTTCAAGCCAAAAAGACGATTTTTTGTAAGAAAAATGATTTTTCAATACAGAATCACGAAAAGAATATCCAAAAAGAAGAATATTCAACAAAACAGTTAGATTTTTATCAAAATTATTAAGTTGTCAGCAATTGCTTGAACTTCTAATAAAATAAATCATTTAATAGAAAAATAGATTAATTTGCAACTAAAATAATCAAGCTTTAAAAAACAAACAAATTTTAAACAATGTGGTTCAACTTCAACCAATTAGATGAATTTTCAATCTAAAATGATCAATTCCTAATGACAAATATAATGGCTGTTATTTTCACTAACAAAACATATGATTTTAATACGAAATTGTATAATGTAACTTAATAGGTGAATTATTAACGAAAACAGCAATTTTTAGTCCTTCAATAAAAACATATTTTAATTATAAGTAAAAAATAACTGAATTTGTTTCCAAAAAAGCGAATTTAAAAAAAAAGTTAAATCCTTAATACAAAAGAATAACTTTTAATAAAAAAATTAAATATTAAAACAAAAATAAGTAAAACTTGTATCAAAAGACTTGAGTTGTAAAAAAGGACTATCGACGAGGGAGTTCCATGTACAATTAGGAAAATCGGTTCAGTTGAGAGAAAAAAGAATTCTCAATACAAAGAAGAATTTTCAATAAATCTGTTAAATTTCTAAGCAAAAAAAAAAGATAATTTTCTAACAAAACAGTTTATTTTCAGCCTAATATATTGTTGCACTGAGTTTCATTTATTATTAGATAATTATCCCCTTCCACAAATATCAAGACACAAAAGAATGCCAATTTGCCAATATTTTCTAAACTTTTTCCTCGAACGAATAAAGCAGTATACTTGAATATATAATTTGTGCTTAGTTATTGGCAATTTAATATTGATACCTAGAAATTGATTCTCCGAAGTTGTTCAGATTTCATTTCAGTCGGAAGGTAATTCCATTCATGGATACTCAGCGAAATAGGAAAAAAATTCTATATAGAAAGGAGATTCCCCTTCTCTGTAATCTAATACTTCAATGTAAGAATAATTAAATCCTCCTTCCAACTTCATTTCGCATTGAAAAATATCGTGCTGCCCTGCGCAGTTTCTGAATGAAGAAGGCCAATAATGAATCGAACTACTTAGAGACGCTACAAGTTTTTCCGAACTAAATATAAAAATTGGAAAAAAGTTTTAATCTGAGGAAAGATACGAGAAAAGAAATTTAAATTTAAATTAAATACAGATTTTTTGCTATGTAAAAAAGTATCTGGTATCAATAAATTTATTTACGTAATATTTTACTAAACTTTTTATCTAAGTAGTTATACTGATGTAATTCCTTTTCTTCATCTATGAAGAGATAATGCTTTTAGACGAAGTGAAAAAATTATAATTTTGGATGGCTCATAATATTTCTTTAATGACAGGATTTTCTGCCATTAGGTAAAAAGTTTTCAAAATTATATTGATATAAAGTCCGAACATTTTTTTCGCAATATTTATAAGAATTTTATTTGAAAACGAATTTAAAATTCACATTCGAAGCGTAACTTAAGAGAAGACATTAATTTGAATCTATTTGTGATCGTGCTATGTACATGAGGGTGGTCCATGAAGACTTTTTTCAATATTAAACATTTTCAACAGTAAATATTAATTAAATTATCCAAAATATAAAAAAAAGTTAGGGATCTCTTAAACTTATTTTTAATATACTTCATTTTAATTATTATTTCTTATGGATTATCCTAATTTGGAATACATTTATTGTTTTCTTTTTAGTAAAATAAATCACATGGATTTTTGACATAATTAAAAACAATATTTTGTTAAAAAAATTACTTACTTTTTTAATTTCCGCTGCTAATGGATTATTTTACTTTGGAATACAAAAGACAAAAGTGCATTATGACAAGGTAAAATAATCCATTCGGAACGGAAATTAAAAAGAATAAGCTTTTTTTTAAATTGTGGCTGTTAATAGATTTTGTACTTCAAAATACAAAAGACAAAAATGTGTGCATGAAAAAGTAATAGAATCTTTTTCACAGCGGAAATGAAGAAACCAATCTTTTGCAAAGATTCGCTTATTTCACTAAAATTAAAAAACAGATGTTTTTCAAAGGAAAATAAGCCATTAGGAACGGCAATCAAAATAAAGTAGACAAGTTTTTGCGAACATGGGCTTT
>NC_046660.1:78982903-78997528 GCF_010883055.1 Belonocnema kinseyi | reverse complement strand
AGGCTATATTTTGACACTAAATGGAACAATTTGTAAATATTTATCTAATATATTCTATATATTTATCTAACATATTTTATTGAATTATTCAAAATATTAAGTGCGAATAATTTTTGTTGAATGCATGTACAAGATAGTTATTGGTTTTAAATGATAGAAATTGTAACTATTTATAATTCTATTATTTGATACTAATTACGTTTTAGTTACTCTTTTATGACAAATTATTTGGACAAATTTTATGCTCGATAAGTTTACATATGGAATATACATATATATATATAAATAAAGACAGTTTGGTAAAAAAAGAGTTGAAATTGTATTATTTCTAATTCAACGTGTTTCAAATAAATAAAATTGTTTTGAATTGAAGAGTCTCCAAATTAAATAATTTATGATTAAAATGAAATTCTAGGATTTTAGATTTTCTCCATCATTCTCAGATTGAGAGTGCAAAACTTTTAAATTATAAACTTCTAAAATTGAATTATTTAACGGAAAGTTTAAAATAAATAGTAATTTTATATAGCCAACATTAAAAAGGACAAAATTTCCACTAAAGAATGTTGAAAATGGAATGAATTCAAATTAATTTTAAACTAAAAAATGATTAGTTAACAGGAATTGTGTAGTTCAAACTTTTGTATACTCGAACCTTTTAAAATTAAGTTATTTTAAGTAAATTAAAATCGTTTATAAATAAAATATTTCGGAATTTTCCAATGAAAAACTTTTCAATTTCAAATCGTTTATTTATTCAAATCTTCAACTGAAAAATGGATAATTTTCAGATGTTGCATGGGAAATTTAAACAAAATACAGAAAACGTAAAGAAAACATTAATAGTCAGTTTCTTAAGGGCTTGCATTTAAAAAACTATTTTCCTAATTTCTAATCGGTTTGAATTTCTTTTGGGGGCATTCGTTAAAAATTTTAAATTCTTCAGAATAAAAATTGTGCAAGTATCAAATCTTTCAATTTGATATTCTACGTTTTCGGTGAATTAAAAAAAAAGAGAATTTTGTACGGTTGAAGCTGAAATAAAAAACTCGTGACCGTTAAAATCTAAAATTATTAAAGTTAAACTGGCAAAAATTGAACCCGAACAATATAGGATATTTAATTCTAGAATTAAAAACTTTGAAAAACTAAATAGCGAAAATGTTAAATTAAAAATCTAAGACCTAAATCAAATCATTTTTTATTTGAA
The DNA here is from genome assembly GCF_010883055.1 of Belonocnema kinseyi. Taxonomy (NCBI): domain Eukaryota; kingdom Metazoa; phylum Arthropoda; class Insecta; order Hymenoptera; family Cynipidae; genus Belonocnema; species Belonocnema kinseyi. The sequence goes on along the minus strand of NC_046660.1, from coordinate 78,996,318 downwards.
ATTATAGAAACATTAAAGATGATAAGTGAATTATCCTTAAGTATTATGTCATGTAGTATCAAAGAAAATGTTATTTTTATTGTTATAGATTAACATTTTTTTAATATTGTGAATTTTTACAGTTTAATGCTTCGAAAGAAAAGAGTTAATTTATGAACTTTAAAATTTTGATATAACGAGATGCTTGAACAATAATTTTTCTCCTTTTTAAGCTATCGGCCCGTATTGTACCTTTACCTCAACGGGTATATTTCAAAAATAATTAATTCAAACTCAAAGTGATAAAAATGCATAAATGGCATAAATGAATTCGACGATTATCATTCGTATTAGAAACAGATATTGTTAAAAAGAAAAACATTAAATTTTTTTTCTTGCGAATCATCTGCGGCACAAAATAAAAAATTCTTGCAATAATTTTTTCTAATCTAAGCTTCCCTTATTTTGTTTATATTTTATTACACTATCAAGGCTCTCCCTTCTTCGCCGTGTTGATTACTGAACCATGTAAGAAGCTGTTCATTGCTTCTTCTAATCTCGAAGCCGGCTCTATCAGCTAACTTTAAACAGCAATATATATGTGTTCCTTCCTGGTGTCGTAATTACGTTCGCTACGGGGGTAATCATTCCCTGTTGCTGGTCCAATACATGCCAACACATTCACAAATTCGAGTCTAACAAGAGCTCGATGAACCGTGAAGGAAAACGAGAAGATTACAGAACTGGCATTCCAGAAATGAAAATTAGAAGGGAAAATTCTGAAGAGTAATTTTTATAAATACAAAGAGCTTCTTTGCTTCATGTCCCTTAAGTCTTGGATTGATAATAATCACAAACAACCTTTAACTCCTTTTGCTTTTGGTAAATTGCACAATTTTTTTAAATTTATATTCAAGGAACACTTTTTATTATCGAAAAATAGGTCAGAGAATAATTTTGCGTTTCAAACAATCAATTGTAAAAATAGTTAGTGAAATAAAGTATATTAAATATTTTTCAAATTCACAGATTTCCTTTGTTCACATTAAAGCTCCTATCTTTGAATTGAAATATCAAAATCTCATCAGGTAGGATTGAAATAAAAATAATTTTTATCTGATTTTAAGATGATTAAGAATTAGATGCAGTGTTTGGAAAGTTTTTTAAAAAAGAAACTAATTAAAAATCTTGAAAATAGTAGAACATTGAACTGTAAATCTTTGAAAATAAAGCTTTTTAAATTTTGAATAGCTATAGTCAAAAAATATAAGAATTTAAATTATTTTAAAAAATCTCTAATTTCGTTCATTTACATGCGAAAATTCTTCGAATTGCAAGATTTGAAACTTTAAAATTATCAAAAATAATCCATTTTTTAAATTCTTTCTTGAAAGGGAGGATTTCATGATTTTTCATTCTTACAATTAAACTGTATGCAAGTTTTAGGTCCTGCCCAAATAAAGCTGTAATATTGATGACTTAAATTCAAAATTTCGTCAATTTGAAAGATTTAGAATATTAAAAACCTTACCTTAATTTCGTAAACCATAAAAATTTAAACAACTGAGGAAGGTTATATTCTACATATTAAAAATTGAAGACCTTTTAATTTCGACAATTTACAATTAAGAATTATGCAAGGTTTTAATTATACGATTAAAAATACGGTTATTCTGATACTCCATAACATTTAAAAATTGCTTTTGTTTTAAATATCTTGGAGTAAGAATTTAACTTTTAATTTCTAAAGTTATTTAAATTTAAAATTTTTCTTGATATACATGTCTAAAATTCAAGAGTTTTCAATTGTAACTCTAAAAAATCAAGAACTTCAATTGTGAGGATTTACAATTAAAAATGATTCAAGGTTTAAGTTTACAAATAAAAATTCTGCGATCATGATGCTTTCCATTAAACATTTCTCAAATTTGAAAGATTTAGAATTAAAAACTTCACTTTCAATTTGAAGAATTATCAACATTGTTTTGTTTTACATCTGTAAAATTCAAGAGTTCTCAATTCATATTTATATTCATGTTTATTGAATTAATTTATTTAAATCTGCCGGGCTTCAATAAATATGAACATGCATATGAATATGAATTGTAACTCTTAAAACTTTTAGAACTGAGATTTGTAAATCATAAAAATAAGAGTACTTTCAATTTGATCATTTACAATTAAAAATAATGCAGGTTTTTAGTTTTAAAATTATAAATTCTGTTATTATGATGATTTACATGCAAAATTTCCTAATTCAAATTATTTAGAATTAAAAACGTGACTTAATGATTTTCCGAATCATACAAATATATGAATTTGTATTTTTACTAATTGAAAATTGACGTTTTCATCTTAAAAATGCACAATTTAAAGTTATTCAAGTTTTCACTTTTGCATTTAAAGAAGGTGCAATTTTGATGATTTACATTGAAACCTTCTTGAACTTAAAAAATTTAGAATTGAAATCTTGACTTTCAATCTTCAAAATCATCAATATATAAGAATTTTCATTTGTTCATTTTTAAAATTGAATAGTTTGCAATTCTAAATCTTCATAATTTAATGATTTAAAAAACTTTAAAATCTACCTCATTTTTAATTATACATATACACAATTTAAGGATCTCCAATTGAAAATCTTCATTGCAGGCCTATTTTAAAAATATGTTCGAAATTTTATTATTTTAAACTATAAATATTGAAAACTATATCATTTTTCCAATTTTCAATTGTGAACATTCTACAAAGTGGAAAAAATTAAAGATATCTGTAAATATCCGAATTCCAGAATGTCTGTAAAGAATATCATGTGACGCTGATGTAGCTATTTTAAAATTCATTCTAATTTATGATTATTATTGGTATTCTAGAGTATTTTAAATTAAATAATATATTTTAATTCCATAATTAGAAAATCAAAAATAAGAAACGTTTTTTAAGCGCGCACAGAGTGCTACTTTTCTTTGTAACAAATAAAGTTTTTATTCTATTTTCAGCTTTTTGCTCTCTATATTTCTATATTTTTTATTTTATTTTCTCGTTATCGATTTCTCATAATTGGACTTCTTGGAATTAGTGACACTTTGAGAAGTTGATGAGATTGGGATAAAAAAAATGTTGAAAGAAAGCCTTGCATGAAACATTCCCATTGGCAAACTGATACTTTTTATCATTATTTCACGACACCGAAGGGTTCTAATTAAAGATTATGATACTTTTATCCTTGTGAACTTAAATTAAAACAGAGATCCACCTTTCAACGAACAAAAGTGAATCTGAAAGTGAGTGTAATTTAGATATTTGATAGCGCACGAATGTCTTTTCCTGTTATCAATAAAACTTCTTATTGGGGCTATTTCTTCTTCCTTTATTGTACCATAAAGCATATTTGATAAAGTACATATAATTTATTTTTTTTTGGTTAGAATTAGACGCTCATACAAATTGTTTGTTGAAATAAAGAAAAAATTGGCATTGATATTTTATTTTTGACGGTTAAACGGAATTAAAGGTTTTACTTATATGGTTAGAGTGGCTGTGTCTGACTACACTAAGGGCTGCACTACTTGTATATAGAATATTCTTATTTTTATTGTTACTGTAAATGACTCCCATAAACTACATTACCAACAATGGGCTATTTTTACCCCTCGCCTCCTCCTACATTGATGACTTATTCCCCCCCCCCCCCAAGAAAGTAACGTCCAAAATTCTATTCAAACATAAGAAATAGCTTTATTTTTCACAAAAATAGAGGAAAAATAGGGTAATATAAATCAGTTTGCAACCAAGCAGTTGCATTCACAAACAAATAGTTGAACAGCCAAACAAATAATTAATTTTTCCAGCCAAACAGATCAGTTTTCTCGAAGAAAATTTAATTTTTAACAGACCAGTTCATTGTCAACAAAGCAAGAGAAATTTCTAACCATGAAAGATTACTTTTATTTTGTAAAAGGTGAATATTGAAATGAAAACTATTATAGTTTAACCCAAAACAATCGAATTTTCAAGCAAAAATACACATTTTTTGTAAGGGAGATGAATTGTTGACCCAAAAATCTGACATTTTGATGAACAAGTTAATTTTCAACAGAAAATATGACTTTCTTAACATAAGAGATGAATTTTTAATAAAAAGATATGAATTTTAATACCAACATTAAAAATTTCAAAGATAAAAGATATTTTTTGATTCCAAAATAAATTTATGAATTTCTCAGTTTCAGAAATTCATTTTAAAAAAATTAAACATTTGAAATATTAACAAAATAGTTAAATCCTTAACCAAATAGATGAACTTTCTATAAAATAGTTGAATTTTTAACTAATGAAGGATACCTTTCTAACCAAACACGGATTAGGTACATTTTTATTTAAAAAAATTAATTTGGTACAAAAACGAATTTGCAATCAGTTAAATTTACAAGAAAGATTTTCATCCAAAAATGGAATTTTTAAATATTCACATTAAAAACTAATTCTTGACCCATAACCAAAAAAATAATTTTAAACAAAAAAACTAAAAATTTTAACCAAAGAGATTAATTTGTAACTGAAAAGTTTAATTTTTTTGAAAATAGAGAAAGAAAGGATTCTTTGAGGAATGGTGAAAACAGAAATAAGGAGTAGAATGTGAAGCCTAAAATACTAAAGTTACTTTCAAACTTATTAAGTAATTATTAAACTCTATGGGTTTAAACAATTCTGGAAATCTAAAAACATAAATTGTTGAAAGACATCAAAGCAAAAAATGTTCAGGGATTCTTTATTATAGATTTTATTTTTCAACATTTCCACTGTGTGAATTGTATAGTTTATTTCAAAATGAAATTTGTGGATAAATGCGACTTTCTTTCCTTTACGAGGCGGGATCAATTCCAATTTGCGCGACAATATTTGGCTTGGCTTGTTAAAATGAGAGAACTCAAAGGTGCCTATTATCTTTTACAACATCGTATTGTTATGTGGAAACGGACTGACAAGGTAAAAAACGAAAACCGGAGATAGAGTACTCTAACCAGTTTTCACAAACGTTGAATATAAGGATAATAATAATGATTTAAAGAGCTACGTATTTTTATCTGCTATTTTTAGAGAATGAAGAGCAATTGCTCCCGTACCCTCGAGATATGTACTTCTGCGTTGCTTTTTCATTATGAGCATTTTCGTAAAGGCAAAACAAGTGCACCACTTTTTTATAAAGCAGTACTCGATATTTTTGACGAGTGAACTCTTTCAATTTTTTTCTTTTTCTATTCAACTCTTTCAACTCGTACAAATTTTTTTATTGATATTCTTTCTTCATAAATATAATAAATCGAACTGTAAATGTGTGTAGAGTTATCTGAATATATTCCTAAATTATTCTATCTAATAACATTAATGAAACGAAATTCTGTTTGTTCTTTTGAATTTTCTAGAATTTTGTAATTTGCAATATCTGAAAGAGAAATTTAAATTCTAGAAACTTTGTTCTGAAAGTGAAAATTTAAATTGCAAATCATTTTTTTATACTGAAGGCAAAAATTCTGTTCTTAATTTTCTTACTGAGTGTTCTGAATTAGTTGCATGGATTATTGATAAAAGAGAACATTTCAATTATAAATTTTTTAGTGCTGTATAAATATTGTACCGACAATAAGATTCTAAAAAAATTTTCATGATTTGGAATTATTTTTCTTATTATATATTAGAATTATATCTCTTTTCAATATGCAGGCCCTGTTTCTGTTTCGAATTAAATCTGTATTCGAATTAAAAAATTGGCTAATTCAAACAGTTTTTGTGTAAAACATTTGTTTTTTATTTAATGCGAATATGAAGAAAATAGTTCTTCTCAAGAAATATTCAAATTAGGCAATTTTTCTGTTCGAACACAAAATACAAAAAAGAAATAGGCCCTAGTTGTAAAAAAACTAATTCCTAGTATTTATGCAGTTCAATAAGGCAATTCAATTTTTAGGTGAGGTCTTTGTTTCAACCCCCTTAGGCTGTGCAGCTTTCAAAATGTATCAAAAAATAATGTAACCAATATTAATAAAGTTTTTAACATGTTTGCAGGTTGTAACAAAAGAAAACCTTTAAATTATTTCAAATGAGATTTAGATGTTTCGGAAGTTTTAGAAATTAAAAAATATCTCCTAAAAATCTCAGATTTTTCCTACGCATTTTCATACTTTCAGTTTCCTGCAGAATTGCCAACAATCAGGTCTCTGAGGAAAAAGAAGATTTCTTGGATGTTATTAAATCAAACGATATTAGCAGTTAGGTTTTATGAAAGAAAAATCATTATTTTTCAATAAAAAAGATTGAAATGTACTAGAAAATATTATTTCGATAATACTTTTTGTGGTCAAATTTGTATTACTGTGGCATTCTACTAATTTTCTTAGAAGAATTGAATTTTAATAAATCATGGATTCTTTTGTCAAGGAAAATATTTTTTTAAACTTTTCTTATTTTAATAAAAAAAGTATATAATCTTCAAACATAATTATTTGTTTAAATAATTTTTAACAATTAGACATCAATCAATTAAATCCAACCATTTTTCAAAAATTGATAAGAAGCGACAGTAAACAAAATTCAATTGCAAAAAATAATGTTAAGATAAGTGTTTTTGTGAGTCTTCAAACTTTTCCATAAAAGTGTTTTTCCATTTAAAATGATATCATCAGCAATACTAGCTGAATGCTTAACATAATAGAAAAACTTATTTTCTCAAAATGAGAAGATCTGTTAAAAAACCTTAGTGTAAAATTTTCGACAAATTTTATACTTTCTCTGTCATCAATTATGAGAATTTAAAAAGGAAATATAAAATTTTTATTTTGAAATACATTTGTTTTCAGAAATAATGTTCAATTGCAAGTTTATTAATCTGAAAATAAACGTCGATATTTGACACGAAGGGGATCAAAATGACATTTACAGGCGAACTATATGAGCTCGAATAACATGGCTTCGTTATGGTCATTTCATTGACTACTCGCTCGGGAAACGAATGTTCTGCGACAGATTCGTAATTATCGAATGATTCAATCCCCTTTAAACTACCTATGTGTAGAAAATCCTTGCAGTATCTATTTTTAAATGTTAAAACAGGAAAACTTATTTTAGGCTCAACAAAGAATTTCATCAATATGTTTCATTAAAAAAAGTCTAAATTTTTCTATAATCTACTAATTAGAGTTACTTTTTTGAAAATATATTGAGAAAAAAGACAAATTTGAAATATAATTGTATTCGATGTCAGAGATCGCAAAAAGATAATATTTGAAAAAGAAACCTTTTTTGTGTCAAGAAACATTCTTTTGATTCGAGAAGAAATTTAATTGAATGGCGAGTATTTACTCGTGCAAGTTTCTTTTAATTTACCTCTTCTAAATTTCGTATTTATTCTGTTCAGAAGATTTTCTCGAAATTTCTTCAATACTTTTACAGGAATACAAGAATAACAGAAAAATAGTGGAGGGTAAGTAAATTTTCCAAGACCGTTGAGAAAAATTAAGTAATCAATATCTTGGAAAACTTTTTTATTATAAATTTGGACATCATCATGATGGAAATAAACTTTAAATTTATTTGTTAAATGATTGCTGTTTTTTCTCATTTTTTATTATAATAATTCTTAATTTTCAATTCCTAGTTATTAATTTTAGATTTCTAAAAATCGAAACTTTCTGATCTTCATTTATGAATCATTTATATTTTTCTCTACCATTTTCAAGTGGAGAAATTGATTACGAAGTGAACCTTTTCTGATTTTCTATTTTTACACGGGCATTCTGGTTTTCGCTAGTGTTACCAAATATAGCTTTCAGTCTCTGGTGAAAACGCAAAAAGGACAGAAGCGAAGGTAGCGCAAATTGAGCTTACAATCCAATCAGACACCCCCTCTCGACTTGTAGGATGGGAAGAGTGAGGGAGAGCAAAGGAAAAACGGAAGAGCAGAAAATTGGGAGAAAGAAGACGGATGCGAAGAAGATGGAAAAGAAGATGAAGAAGAAAAAGGAGAGGAAGAGGAAGAAAGAAGGCTCTCAGAAAGGGGGATGGGAAAAATGTGTAAAAGGGGTAGGGGTGCTAAGAAGTTTAAGGTCAAGTGGAATTTCAGAGGAAGATGTACAGATAGAAAAGGAAGGAGGGAATGGATCCCAAAGTATATTTTTGATGGGATTTTTAAATGAGCCGCAATTGCGTTAAATAGCGCCAGAGGCTGCTCTGTCCTCTTTTTGCCGCATCTCTCTCGAACTCTAGAGCCATCGCAACTTAATGCAAGATTTTCTTAAATAAAGTTTCAGACCTGAGTAATTGCATTGCTTTACTACGATTCGAAATGGAACGTATTATCTGGATAATTCGAAAGTTTATTGTATTGCAGTTTTTAATCCTTTAGAAACTTATGAATATTTTAATATTAAATGATTTCGAATGTATTTTCACAGAGGAATATCATACAATAAAAAATTTACTTTTAATGTAAAAGCTTCCAAGGTAATTGGGAATGTTATCAGTTTTCGTTAAGTATTTATTTCATTGTAAGATTTCATTTATGGCAATGAAGAGATAAAGACTGAAATATTTTCTTTAAAAATATGGATTATAAATCTGATATAAATATACAATTTATCCTGAAGTTTTATGTGCTCGTATATTTGTTGAAATTATCATAGAATATATAAGATTGCGAAAATTTAGTTCAATCAATGGAAGGTAAAATAAATACTTCTTTTTTTGTGTGATATACGGTCAAACAAATATTTGCTTTGTTTAAGCCAAATTTATTTGATTGAAACACGCCATTGTTTAACAGAAATAAGTTTAATTTTGAATCAGAAAAACATTATATCTTTCATATATGGGATCAAGCAAATGTTTTTCTTATTCAAGCAAACATTTTTCTGAGTGAGACAATAGATGAGGAGAATACACTCGGGAAAAGGGAGGAAATTCTAGTTTCTAATACATTTCGAACTCTGCGAAACATTGCCTTGTGCAATGCAAAGTCGCGCGTTTCCACTCTCCTATTTACATACAAACATCGAACTACTTGGGCGTACCTAACGTCTACCTAAATTCATGGAGGGTAAAAGCTTTTCATCCATTACTGCGCTTTCGTCACACAGTTTTAATTAAAAAGTTAAGGCAAACAGGAATCGTATGACGGGGAGATACATGATGTGGAAAAAAGAACAATATGATGATACGAGCGAAAAGGTTTCCAGAACCTTAATTTAAATTGTTCATTCTGTCGCATGGAAGGAAAGATTCAAGTTGAAATTCAAAATAACAGGGTATTAAATATTACGCGAAATGGAACATTAATGTAAGCTGAGAAGGATATAAAAATAAACTGCTCTCTGTTCTTGCGTTTAATGTAAAGTTTCACAGAATAGAATAACTGTTGTTATTCTTCTTTTATGTGCTTGAAAATATAGGAATGCACATTGAATAATCCGACGGTTACATTCTTTTTCAGGAAAAATTATTTACTTATAAATTGATTAAATTTTCTTATTGTGCATGTTTGATTCGTAATTATCAGTTTGAATACATTCAAATTAGCAATTAGTCAATAGATTAATTACTTTTTGCTACGTGTGTTCTTTTGAATATACAATACACATGCAATGACAGTTTTTCCAAATTTTTAATCTTAAACAAAAATTCTGTTAACTTTTAAATAATCATACAAAAAAAACTAGAAAAACAATTCCAGCTCTCTTTCTCAAAAAAAAAAAAAAAAACAAGTCAATTTCTCACCTGGTGAGATGATCTCTGCTCATTCGTCTAGGGGGTAGATCGTTAATAATCACTTATCGAATTAAAACTTTAAACGAGCACGCAATCTCGCCGGGGCAAGAACTTAATTGCCACTTAATCCGGTTAGCGAGACGTTAACACCCTGCGGTCTTCTGCCCCTTTCCCTTCTCTCCTCGCCCACAGCCCTCTAAATTGCCTTAAGTGACAGGCTCATAAATACAATAACGACTTTTGCGGCTCGCCGCTCTCTCTGCTGTCAACATTACTCCTGAACTCGGGACAGTGGCGAGCCCTTTAAATTTAAGATTCGCGCGGGAAATGGACAAAAGGTGTGGCGTTCATTGAAAGTTAGATAGAAACTGGGTCTCTCAGTCGAGAAAGTGGTACATACTTGGCGATATGAATGGTGATGTTTCATCTGGAGCAATGAGAGGATCTTCCACTTAGGGCTCGTTGATGTGTCTCTGTCGGTACAGCAGGTGGGCGCGCGCGAGATGACGAATTCAGGGAGAGGTGGATGATAAGGAATTTTGATGAGGGTAAGCATGCTAAGTTTAAGAAAGTAGGGTATATATTGAAGACAGTATAACGTTTTGGGGGATTATTGTGTTTGAGGAAGATGATGATACTGAGTTTTGAGGAGGATGATAAGTATTACGGATGAGTCTTATACTGTATAAGAGTAGTAATGAGGACGGTTCGAAGTTAGGAATAAGAAATATCAGTATTGTAGGTAACAATTTTTGAGATAGATGCTAATTTTCGAGGAGAATGATGTGTGTTGAGGAAGGTGCGAAGTTTGAAGAAAAAGGATGTTGTGTCCAATGAAGATGCAGATTTTTTAGGATGACCCTAAGTTTTGAGGATAATACTGAGTTTTGAGAGAATGAGGAAATTTGGGGAGGATCTCGAGTCTTTATGAATAAAAGTGGTATTGGAGAAGGTAAGAAGTTTACGGAAGAAGGATATTGAGTGCAAAAGGATTCTAATTTTTTAGAATGACTTAGAAAGTTCTGACGATAATCAAGTTGTCAGAATATGATGATTTTGAAAAGATAGATGAAGATTTCGGACGGTCATAAGGAGTACTGAGAAGGTGAATGATGAAGTTGGAAAAGTTCTTAGGAGGAGAGGGTTCACTCGTTTGCCGAAGAGTGTTTGCGGAGTTGTACTCGCGACTCGACGTGCTCTCCTTCGGTGGCATGACGCGCGACTGTGTGACTGGACCAACCCCGGGCTACCGTCAACCCTCTTGTGCCTGTCCCTACGTTTCATCCCCAAGCGTCCCCATGATGGGGAGGCGCAGCGCGAGACTCCACCACCCCCAAAATAGGTGTCCTTCTCGCTCCAAGAAACGAACCAGTAGGTTTCTCCCTCTCTGTTGCGCATCGGCTTCATTACAACACCCTTTCCTCCGTCGACACCGTTTCGTCCATCTCGGTCGCACCCACGGGGTGAGATGGCTGTGCGTTCTGCGAGCAACAACCCCCACCAGTGTCACAACCACCCCGATGGGAGAGTAGTGCGCGCGCCACGATTCAAAAACTGTGGTTAGATGGAGAAAGAAAGAGAGAGATATATTGTCAGAGGGATAGAGAGAGGAAATGAGAGACAGTGAGAGAGAGAGAGGGATATAGATAAGGATACGTCCTAAATATAGCCCTTGGTGTTTAAAGGCATATCGCCTCTGCCTCTGCTGGGTATCTCCTTCTCTTTCCTCTGTCGCCTTCTTCATTTTCTTATTCCGGGTTTTTTCTTGGTGCTCAGAGTCCTCTTACCGCTTCTCTGAGTTCTGAAAAGAAGGGAAGAGAGGTAAAGAGATCGTGAGATGCGGTTGGATATTAGAGTACGTGCAGCGAAATAAGGAACGAAGAGGATCACTAAGAGGCCAGATCGAGAGTGAAGAGTCCGTGAGGAGAGAAAAAAATAGATCCGAGATGTAATGTTTAAAGAAGTTGGGAGATTGCAATTTTGAGGAATAAGTTGTTTTTTTATAAAGTTAGAGAATTAATTTAAGAGCTGCAACCGATTGTAGCTAAATTTCAGGATGTCGGTTTTAAAGCATTATTCATCATGAAAGTAATTTTGCACATAAAATTACACTGTTTCAGAAAATTGCTTTTGAAGTTTATAAAATAATTTTTATTTATAATTCTATCCAGAATTTGAATAAAGCATGAGTCAAATTGTAAGTTACATAATTGTTATAACTACCTTTGTAAATCGGAATTAGTTTACAGTAGCCACATTTTTGTAGAAATTGCAATTTATATGTAAACAGAGTAGTTCTTTTAAAATTCACTATTAATTAGAGACATGTGATATACTAATTGAAGCTTTTAAAACTGAGGACATATGAATACGAGGAAAAGTTATAAAATTATTTGAAAGATGAGATGTATGAAGTTGAGCCACCCAAAAGTAATCTTATTCAAATAATAATAAATTTAAATTAGTGATTCTTTCTGAGCTTCAATGAATCTATTCAAATCGAATCAAAATCTATCTATCTTTATATTTTGGGAAACCACGTCAATTTGAAGCTTCGAAATGCTTGAAAAGAATGCACTCACTAAAAAACTTTAATAGGAATTGTTTTGTTCTCATATCTTCGTGACGGTCCTGAGAAAAAGGTTTCTGCAAAAGAGAAAATATTAACATTGACATAAATTCAATGATAATTTACAGACATAAGATAATGAATCGCAATAATTTAACGAGAAAAATGATTTATGCTTATCATGGATTTTCAGTTTTCTTATTTTTCAAAAGAATACTCTCTACGCTTTTCAATTTCGTTTCAACCCTGACACAGACTGAAATGTACAATAGGCAATTTATTTTCACCGATTCTGTATTGCATCTCTCGTGACATATCATAACTCGTATTCCGCTTGCAGATATCGGTTTACTTCGCTTTACGTCTATACTTCACATGCCTACTCTTTTCAACAAGTTTCGCTGTTCCGCTATAATGAGCGTACCCTTAAAACTGGTGCGTTGTCGGGAGATTTGTTTCGTCTATTTACGATGTCGAATTTCAATCAATTGATGTTGTTTTAACTTTAAGAAGCTGCTATTAGTACGCCGAAGAAACAAGAAAGCAATGTTTCAATCAGTACTAATTATAAAAAATCAATATCCGTAACTGATTACGTCATTTACATATCTAGTATTTCATTATAAAAATATAGCTACATTCCAGTTGCATGTAAAAATGGGTGCACATAAAAATATTTATATACCAGCTTGTATTAAAAGGCAAACGAATTGGAAAAGGTTTTGAGAGAAAATGGAGATCCATAGCATGTTGGATGTTGAGTAGAATACATAATTTTCCGCCATTATTATAGAACAAAAAGTAGGAATTACTAGAGAGGAATGGCACATGTATAAGAGATTATTTTAATGTAGGTAGCATGTAGGAAAAACTTAAAAAAGGAAATTTATGTATTTTTAATAATTTTTAACAAAAAATAACACATTAACATATCAATTTGTACTCTACAAAAAAATTCTTTATTTTCATAATTTTTTACTCACTGAAAGCAAAAAAGCGATATTCTAATACCAGGTGTATACATATGAAACCGGTATTGCCATTTAGCGGCCAGTAGGCACAATTGTAGGCACTGTCGGAACTTACCATTTGTGCTAATTGGCGTATT
>NC_046660.1:78969700-78982803 GCF_010883055.1 Belonocnema kinseyi | reverse complement strand
GCGAGGGCGCATACTTTGAATAAAATATTTGTTATCATTCTCTTGAAATAAATGTGTTTTTTTCTTGAAAAAATACCGGTTTCATATTTATACACCTGGTAAATACGTAAATTATAACGACTGCATTGTATTTATGCTTTCTTTTTTTTTACTTCAAGCGTCGTTTTGTCACGTCTCAATCGAAAAGAACAATCTGAAATTTTGTTTTAGAATTATTCAAATATTATCACTATTATATTCTGCAATTAGCTTCGATATATCAAGCTGCTAAAATATCATATGGTATTTACAAAAATTTATCTATTAACAAATATTTTGAGAAATATTAGCCAGTCTTTCAAATTCAATAAAAAAAAACTGTTATTCATCAAATATATGTGTTATACATTTTTTTCTTGTCTGAAATCAAAAGTTACACAATTTGTATACATTCTCGTGTTTATTTTAATAATTATTTATTTAAATTACAAGAATTGTTTTTCAATGTAATTTTGAATCGCGCTTCAAAGGGTAGACAACCAGCGCCCAGACCTAACGCACGCATGAATGAAAATTATTATCATTTTATTATTGCATGAAATAGTCCCTAAAAAAAAAACTATTTTTCAATTGCACTTATGCAGAAAAATTACTTTCTACGAAGATATTAGAAAAATAGAGCAGAAATTAATCGGTTCTCATGTATTTGGTCAATTGCTATCCCCTCAGTATTCAACGAAGTGAAGTGAGCTAGTGATTGGAGTGAAAATACCTTATTGTATATGTAGACGGTCATGACTTTTTCTATACATCCCGGCTTTAGTTTAAATGTCGACGGGCATGACTAACCTAACTTTTGGAAGTTGCATTAGGAAGTTATAATTTTGTTCTAAGTGACTGGTACTCACTATTAAAGGAAAGAAATTTGAAAATTAGGTAAATATTGTTTCAATTGGTTTCCTTATTAACAATTATTTAGGCTAATATCGCAAAGCGAATAGTTGCTTTGACAGGTATTCAGGTGGCTGACAGCGCGGTTCAGAACTCCACAACTCTGCATGAGCCAAAATTCAGTCACCAAATGATACTTTCCCCTAGATGCTCACATGGGCACCTACGTTCAGAGGAATACATTTGAAACTTGAAAACTCTCTCAAATGATCATTGGGAGCCCAATGAAATTTGAGCTGCAACAAATTTAACACCAGCGTTTTTCTGTGAGAGTACCATGACATACAAAATTTATTTTTTAATGTCTACCTACACGTTCAGACCTTCAATTTAAGCTATCTTTCCTCCTTTTGGCCTAGAATTTATTAAATAAATTCAAATTTATCATCAAACATCTTATTTGTTAAATTTTGAAAGCTTCTGTTTTTACAGTGTTCAATTTGGAGATCTGAAAATTAACTGTTTGATATAAAAAAGTGATTTTTATTCTTCAATGTCTTGCATCTTTTTAGCGAATTAATGTAACGTAAATATAATTGCACCTAATTGTGTAGTTTTTGGAAACATAGTTGGATCAGCATCACGTCCGAAAACACATACTTTGAGGTTGAGCATTTAAGTAAGGACTAGCTAAGCCTCGTCCTGGTCTGTAATTATGACGGAACTAAGCCCGGATCTCGGATCGGTGATCCTTGGTGCTAGGCGCAGTCCAGATACCTTCGCTTGGCCAAAACCAATTTGGAATTAATTCAACGGACGCCGGAATTAACGTGGCGTTCTCTGGTATGGAAACCACGCACGTAATCTTTTGGAGATTACAGAGAAAAATCCTCAAGAATCGTGATCTCGTTTCAGTTTAAAGTTCTATGAAGTATCTTTACAATCAAACTTTCATCTATCGCCACCATTTAAATCAAAATTCATACTAAAAAATAAAAAATCGAACTTGAGCCAAATATCGAAATTCAAGGTAGAAAATATTGAAACTTGTAGTGGATTGGTTACAACATATGATTAATTTTTAATTTTCTTCATGATTGATGGTACTATGAAAATAATTGTGCGAAACGTCTAGCATGAATAATACAGGAATGTGATAAAAAAATATTAATAAAGTAATTGACAAGTCAAAAAAAAAGACACATCCTGACAAAAGGATTTATATATTATTTTATTTCCTAATTTTTTTTGTAAGCATACCATGTGTGTTTAATTGTGAATTTTCACATCAACGCACACCAAGTTAAACAATTGATAATGACTGACATATTTTTAACTCATTTTAACAATTATTGTTCATTTAAAAAAAAATGTTTTTTAAATGCAAACTCGATTTTTTATTACGCTCTAAACTTGAGAAATCGGACCCTTTGAGTCAGAGGAACACTTCGCTCTCCCGTTTCTCGAAATATTATTTTGTTTATGAAAGTTTTTTTATCAAATGCAGTAGGTAAATGCAGTAATACGTGTAGTTAGAAAGAAAATTCTTAATTTGTTTTTGTCAAAAATATTGGGAGAAGATGTATCTCGAAATTTCTGCTATTATAATGGTTGAAACGCAATTATGAAAAACCCGAAAATTAATTGTGGGGAGGGGGGGGCTGGTGTATCTGATCTTAATTACAAATTGTTTGATTTAAAAGGATATGTACAATATTTTAAGCATAATAGGTTCTGTTTATATTTTACTCCGGAAATTGTTATTTTTGTCAAAATGTTTCTTAACAATAATTTTATATAATAATTTAAAAATCCCGTTAGTTAAAAAAAATCTAACGGCTTTGCTGGCTCAGTCGTTTCGCGCGCGGCTCGTTTCGCTCGTAGGTTTTAGCGTGCCTAAGGCGCACGTCTGTTCAATCTCCTGCTTCGCGCTCGATAACAGGTTACATGGCGCATCGCGCTCGGGCCTGTTTACACCTCGCGCTTCGCGCTCGGATATTTCTTCTTTGCATTTGTAATACTTGCATAAAACTTGATCAAAAAGATCATTTTTATATCGCAGTATTTATATGCGGCTTCATGTTGTGAATTATCTACTTAATTAAGTATATTTAAAGATTAAGTTGGTCTAAGCTCTGTAGGCTTTGAGGTACACATTCTCATCCTGACACTCGCGCTACGCGCTTCGTTTCTGACAGACATTTGTAAATGTACATTTTCTGACCTACTTTAAAGTAGGATTTAAAAAAAAATCTCTCAAAGTTTTTTTTTCATATTCTTGGTCGTGTGGTTCAAAATCTGAATGTTGTGCTGTCAAATTTCGAAAAATTCCCATACTTTCTCAATCATAAATGATGAGAATTTAGTAAATTATAACAAATTTTTGTCTCTTATTGGGTAAACAACTTTTGTCTATCAATTTGTCTTCGAATCTTTTGTCGTTCTTCTACAAATTTTTCATTTTTATTTTTAATGTGATTTTTATTATTAAAACCAAAACTGCGCTTGCTATCAAAAAGTCATTTATAACAAATCTGTATCTTTTTTTAAGATAAACCATTTTTTATCACTTTTTTACGTAACTTGTGTCGTTTTTCCAAATACTCGATTTATTTTTTATTTAATTTTTCATGAATTAAACGAAAACTACGTGTCCGATCAAGAAGTTATTATTATTTTCAGAATTGTTTCAAATATTATCAGACAGTTGTTTCAGTAGTCAAGAGTTTTAAACAATGCAAGCTTATTAATAGTTAAAAATCAATATTGTGAAATTTTTCTTGATAATGCTTTGAAGTGTTCTAAACCTCCTTTGAATGTTAAATCTGATAAAAAATCTTGAATCTCTCAAGGCTTTTAAAATATTCCGGAATCTTTTTATATTCTATGAAATATTTATAGAAATATTCTAAAATCCTCGGTTCTAATATCTGATATTTTCGGAAATTCTTTGCAATATTTATAATCTCTGAGAATACCCATAATATTCTTGAATCTATATTGAAATCTTCAAAAAATTTCAAATATTAATTCACGAATCTGCACTTAATTGATTTAAATTGTCAATATTTAACATTATTTTCTTTGTCATTTGTCGTAACATTCACAAGGAAAGGGAGATAGGAGGCTTTGTATGATAAAAATTTAAATGTTAAAAAAACAAGAAATTAATTTAAGATAAAATCAAAGGTAAAATTCCTTTTTTTTCGTTCAAAACTGAACTCTGGTGACAACAGTTTTAGGAAATAATGGATTTAAACTTTATTAAAAACTGTTCTTTCACATGTTAAAATTTTGTTTGATAAAAATGGACTTCAAATTGGTGTTCCGTGCACCATCCACATAATGTCTTCTCACTTATCAAAGCGAGACATGTTTCGACATGTTTCTTAAGGGGGGAGATACCTTTAGAATTTCCAAAAATCGATTTTTTTTCGTTCATATTTTGAATTATAATAAGTTAAAAATATACTGTAAAAAGGAAAAAGTAAAATATTAAATATTCACGGAGATATTGTCAAAAATGTCAGTCCCCATACCGTCACTAATCAGGTATTCGGAGCGCTTGGGTCGGAGCAATGTTTCTTTCATAATAGGTTTGTGTATATATGTATATATATATATATATATATAATTAAAAATTTGTCATAAGGACAACCGCAGGATTTCGCCGGGAGCGGGTGCTAATCTGAAAAATTGCACCCGCTTCCAGCGAAATCGCGGTAAAATTTCAGCCATAACCACGTGTCACAACCGTGAGATAGGTGGTATATATATATATGTATATATCTTTTTTTTGTCCCAAAAATTCTGGGAAGGCTGATTACTACGTTACTACATTTACTACGTTCATTACGTGGACCCGGAATCACCAATTGATCGGCAAGTCACTGAACTTAATAGTTATACCGTAACGAATCTTTAAACGTGATTATCTCGAAATTGTCTTTTCAAAAACTGCTCGTGCTGCAGCACTTTTCGATGCTTTGAAACAGACGCTTGAAGAAATATTCTGCAGGGTCGCCATTTTGTAAAAAAAAAGAAAATCACATGTTTTTTTACACTTTAACAATGTAAGAAAAAGATGTTCAAATTAATAAATGGTCTAGTTATTTTATCAATTTAAAAAAATTTATTAAAATTGATTGATTTTACCCTTTCTAAAGGTATCTCCCTCCGTATAATTCATTTGTTTCATCGTTTCTTGGCTTGCGTCCAAAAAATCAAACTCTCATTTCTCATCTTTGAAAGTGAGGAAACATCATCCTAATCAAGCACTGAAACTTTAAATGTATAATAATGTTGCCACAACATTAATAAATGGATTTTAAGGTACACTTTTAGTGTTAATTAAAAGAGATCAAAATGTAAATGATCAAATTACCCACACAGAAAATTACTAATTCATATTAAAAGTGTAATAAATAATTAAAATTAACCATAAATAATTTCTTAACACATTAAACGTTACGGATTAAATCAATAAAAATTGCTCATTTGATTAGTGAATGTTACTGGTTACGTTATTTCAAATGACTGATTTTATAAGTGAAAGTTACTTATTACGTCATTCTAAATGATCGATTTAATCTATTAAATTTACAATCGATATCATTCAAAATTGCTGAATTGGTCACTGTAAGTTACTGATTAGACAATTCGTATTTCAGGGGAAAAAATATTTTTAGTTTCAAATTAATATTTTTGGCTAAACTCAACTGTTTTGGATTAAAGGTAATATTTTTTTTCGGAATATCATTTTTAAAATTCATTATTTAAGTTGAATATTTATCCTATTATTGAAAGTTAAGCTATTTTGTTTAAAATTCTTTTTTTGTTTTTCTTTGAGAATGAACGCTGTTAATTAAAAATTGATCTATTACATTCTTTGTTGAAAATTGTACTTTCTTAGTTGAAAACTTAAGTATGTGATTAAAGATTCAGCTTTTTTGTTAATAATTTGTATTTTTTTCAATTGAATGCGACTGTTTCGGATTCACATTCAAAATTTTGTTGTTATTAAAAAATCAAGAATTTTTATAAAAAATGAAATTTTTTTTGGTTTGAAATGTGAACTGCTACATTTTTTTGTTAAAAATTCATCTTTAACGCTTGAAACTTAATCTTCCTAGTTGAAAATTTATCACTTTTCTTGAAAATGTAGCTACTTTGTTAAAAAATCGTTTTTTATGTTGGAAGTTAATTTTATGAATTAAAAATCGAATTACTCTACTTTTGGTACTGTGTGGTTAAAAGTTGAATCAATTTGTTAAAAAAATTTCTTGTTTAAAAATTCATAATTTTAGTTAAAAACTCATCTATATGCTGAAAATTTTACTATTTTTTTGTTGTAATTGTTTCTTTTAGTAGATAATTAATTTTTCCATCTAAAGTATGGAATGATTATCAAATATTATCAAATATTAATTTTTTTTATCAAAAATATATATTTTTTATATAAATTTTTATTATTACTAATCCAAGTACTTGGTCGAAAATCTATTTTTCCACATTTTTATTTTTCGGTTTTTATTCGTCTTCCTTAGTTGAGCGACTTCGTTAAAATTTAAACTAATTTGTTAAAAAAATTTTTGTATAAAATTTATATTTTTTCAAATTCATCTCTTTGATTGAATGTTCAAAATTTGATGCATTACGTTGAAAATTTATCTTTGCTGGTGAAGAATAATTCTTCTCAGTTGAAACTTCTTCTCTTTAGTTGAAAAATTCAGTACTTTGTTAAACATTATTTTTTATTGTTGAATATTATTCTTCTTAACTGCAAATTTTACAATTAAATTTTTAGATGAAAGCAGATTATTTTAGTGAAACTATTTGCCTAAATATTCATCTATTTGGTTAAAAAATAATTTTATTTAGTAGGAAAGTAATCTTTCTGAATAAAAATTAACTATACTTATTTTGAAGCTAAACTTTCTTATTAACAATTCATTTTTGTTGTTCAAGGTTCATGATTTCAGTTGAAAAATCATCTCTTCTATTCAAAAATCAACTACTTCGTTGAGAATTCATGTTTTTGGTTAAAAATTAATGATTTTACTGAATATTGATTGGTTCCACTTTTTATTAAATATTGTTATTTTTTAGTAGAAAAGTTAACTATTTTGTCGAAAGTTTGTCTTTTTTAGTAGAAAATTAATCTTCCGGGTGGAAAATGTTGACTGGTTCAAATTTAGAGTGTGAACAATATCCATGTAGATTATTTTTAATAAACTGATTAATTATGGGAGTGAAAATGAGAAATAATGATTGATATACAAGGACTATAATTAACTTTAGTGACTTGGAAGGAAAATAGCTATGATTAGTGAATCTCCATCCAAGCTGTGAATAAATAGTGGTTGCAGAGGCGGTTGTTTGACCTGCTTTGGGTGGAAGATCGAGTTTCTAGTATGTCCCGTTAATCGCCGTTGGGATATACTCCTGATATTAATCGAGTTTCTATATATCAGTGTCGGAACGAAGTCATCGGTTCTCCAATGAAGGCGAGATCAAACGCTTTTCCATGTCTGTGGATTCTTATGCGTACTTGAGAACTGGGTAGAAAGGCGTGGATTCTAGACATGGACTCTAGAAGAGAATAGTGTCCTATCTCGCATTAGCGACCTATTGTCTCAGTTGTCACACGCAGGGACAAGAGAAGCTAAATACACTTTGTGATGTCCGTTAATATTCGCTAGCTCCTGATTGTGGTTGCGTTTAAAGAGCTCTTTTCAAAGATTCAACCCATTAAATTCCAGGATGAGAATAAAAACAGTTCTATGAATAGAACTCCTTAGGAAGAACTACCATCGTGCAATAATACAAAAGCATGTAATTTATAGTAATTAGACACAATTCTTGCTAAGCTTTAGTCTTCAATTTGATATTGTATCTTCTTAGATTTTGGTGGGACTGTCGGAATATGTGCGGTGAAACCCTAATAGCCATAGTCACTAACAAGAGGATTCTCAAAGAATGCGGTGCAGAGCAAACACTAACAAGAGTGTAAGAAGTTTCTTTAGATGGTTTAATCATGTTAAAAGAATGAAAGAAAAACGATTGATTAAACAAGTTTATTAAGGCAAAGACAATGGTACCATACCCATAAACAGACCGAGGAAAAAATAGTGGCAATGTTTAAATGAGACTCTAAGTCGGCAATATATAAAGAGCCATGCCAACACAAGAGCTTGCATCAAAAGGTGCATTGATTTAAAATAAGCTAAAGTAGGATGACAGGGTTCGAAATTTTAGGAAAAAACAGTTGATAAGAAACGTGTGATGAAGAGTAATTTTTTTGAAAGTTCCCCACTAATTAGTGGGGAAACTTGTCTTGAATGATGTCCAGCAGTATCAGATATTTAAAACATTCTTTACAATTTTTATAAACAAATTAATCAACAAAAGTTAGATTTTTAGTAAAAATTATATATAGCTACTTCAGATATGTGTTTTCAAGTGAAAATAAACATAAAAATAA
The DNA here is from genome assembly GCF_010883055.1 of Belonocnema kinseyi. Classification (NCBI taxonomy): domain Eukaryota; kingdom Metazoa; phylum Arthropoda; class Insecta; order Hymenoptera; family Cynipidae; genus Belonocnema; species Belonocnema kinseyi. Next base: position 78,974,450 of record NC_046660.1, on the reverse strand, counting down.
AATGACATATAACTGATAAAAATAGAGACCATTTGTTAATTATTTAAACAAATTTTATAAGCAAATTGATGAATTCGTCATTTACACATAGATTTGTTTTGTCGTTTTTTTTAACAGAAAGGTCAATAAACAACTTTCTTATAGCTTTTCTATGCGATTCTTTGATTTCAGACAATTAGTATTATTTATTTAAACAAAATTAATTAACAAGCGCTTAATATTGTCATTTTTCAGTAAAAGGAATGCATTTTTTCAACTGAACTGCGGATATGTTGAAAATAGCTCTTAATATGATACTAGGTTATATAAAAATAATTTCTATTTCTTTAAACAAATTAAATAAAAAAATTCATACTTCTGCTATTTTTCAACACAAAGATTCCATTTTTCAGAGAAATAAATTGCTGATGTCTTGCTAGTAGCTCTCTAGAGTTATTTTTTATTATTACTAAACAATTAGTAATTTTTGCTAGAAAATTCAATAAACAAAATCATAATTTGGCCATGTTTTACTAGATAAATTTATTTTCTTTAACACAGTGAATTAAACGTGTATAACCAATGGGCCTCTACTGTGATATTTTGCTGTTAGAAAACAATTCATAATATTTAAACTACTTTAATAAACGGATTAACTGAGGCCGTTTTTTAATGAAAAGACCATATTGTTTTTTATGGAATCGACTACAATTTTTAACCAAGGCCTCTTTGTTATGATACAAAATTTTATTTAGAGAAACATAAACAAACTGAAAGTTTTTTTGAAATTTATAAAGTTCTTTTTAAATAATTGTGAAAATAATAAACATGTAGTGCCAGATAATACAGTATCATAACAGAGACCTTGCTTAAAAATTGCAGTCGATTTAATAAAAAACAATAGGCTGTTTTCATTTAAAAAACGGCCTTAGAGTAATTTGTTTATTTAATTTGTTTAAAAATTATAAATTGTTGTCTAACAGCAAAATATCACAGCAAAAGCCCATTGGCTATACACATTTAATTTATTGTGCCAAAGACACTAAATTTACCTACTACGAAATGATCAAATTATGCATTTTTTACTTAAAGTTTTTAACAATAATTACTAATTTTTTAGTAATAATAAAAAAATAACTATAAAGAGCCACTAAAAAGATATTAGGAATGTATTGCTCTGAGAAAACGTAATCTATATGTTGAAAAATGGCAAAACAATAAACTTGTTTATTAATTTGTTTAAAAAGATATAAATTATTTTTAAAAATCATTAAGTATCATATTACGAGGCATTTTTAATATATATTTGAAGTTGATTTAGAAAAAATGAATCCCTTTTACTGAAAAATTACAATGTTAAGCATTTACTAATTAATTTTGTTTAAACAAATTAAACTAATTGTCTGAAATCAAAAAATCGCACATAAAAGCTATAAGAAAGATATTTATTGTCCTTTCTGTTAAAAGAACAAAACAAATCTATTGAAAAATGACGATATGATGCATTTTTGAAATAAAATTTGTTTGAATAATTTACAAATGGTTTATTTTTTTTCATAAGTCATATCGAATTTGTTTGTCTTCAGATTTTCATTGAAAAACACACATCTGAAGTAGCTATATATCATTTTTACTAGGTCATGTGACGAGTGGGTCACGTGACCAGATTCCTACCTTACCGTCACTTTTTTTATTTCCCAACTTATTTTCCCCAAAGAGCGATTTGAAAATTTGGGATCATAAATAAGAAGCACTAAGAAAGTTGGGTCTGGTCCTAAATCACAATAATTATGAAAAAAGCAAAAAAAAAAAATTATTCACAACAAAAAACTTTTTTCATAATTATACACATTTAGGACCAGATCCACCATTCTTAGTGCTTCTAGTTTATTATGCCAAATTTTCAACTCGATTTGATGTTTCGCGTGTTAATAAGTTGGGAAATAAAAATTGTCGCGGTAAGGTAGGAATCCGGTCACGTGACCCACTCATCACATGGTCTCAATTTGTTTCTAAAAATCATTCAAGGCAAGTTTCCCCACTAATTCTGCGTATTTTTGCATAAGATATACTCCCACAAAATGGCATCTTCAATCTTTTTAATGAATTTTTATTGTTGAATAAAAACTATTGAACAACCTTTTTAAAAATATGCCTCGGCAATTTCGTCAGAAATTTCATAAGCTTTAATTAAAAAAAAAATCAAAACCGGTCAAATAACTTGGGCTAAAAGTTGATTTGTCCACGGGCACCTCATTTGGCTCTACTGTGCATCGTGGAGAGCTTTATTTAGTGGAAGTGGTTGGAGTAAAGATTATGGATCTTGCTATAGGATTATCAATTAGTTTGCGTATGTTCGTTTTATCTATAGTGACTATGAAACTCTTCGCCTAGGGTGATTGCTACACAGATTGACCAGCTACCTATGTTGAAGCGATGTTGTGTAACAAAACTAGTTGATTGAATAAGCAGCATTGAAATTCTAGATTGATCTAAAATTTTACCTCCACCTACACTTTGCTTTCTCAATTTTTTCACATGAATTTCCTAATCTACGGCAGTATAACAAGACTATAACAGTTATTATTTTCAATGCTCATGGCCGCTGTGTAAGGCTAACAGCCGTAAAAGACAAGCGGCCAACCACTCTATGCTCCTAATTTTGTACCTAAAACTTCATCGCAAAGGCTTCAGACAGCCGTCGCATTTTTTCCAAGGAGGGAAAGTGAGGGTAAGTGAGGGAAGGGAAATCAGGAAATGAGGGGAAATCACCCCTCACTTCCTATGGGAAGTGATGGGAGATTTAGTAAAATTATGCGAGAGCGGTAGCGGCGGGGAGAAGAAATTATGAAAGTGAAATTATTAGGATTGAGGGGAAATAAGGAGTGGAAAAATAATAGGAGAGAGGGAAAATTGAGGGAGGCTAAGTAAGGGAAGTGAGGGGTGATGAGGTGATGGGGTTTGAGCCAAAATGACAAGAGAAAAATTAAGAAAAATGAGGGGAAATTAGGGGATAGGAATTCGGGAAAGTAGGAGGAAATAAGGAATGGTAACAGGAAATAGGGGGAGTGAAAGTAGGAAAAGTGGAAGGAAATCATGCTGTAGGAAAGTAAGGAAAGAGAGGGCAAATAAGAATTGAGAAAGTAGGGGAAATTAGGTGAAATTAAAGGCAGCTAAGTAAGTGAAGTAGGGAAAGTAAGGGCAAATGAGGGGAAGAGCAAAATAAGAAGTAAGGGAACATGAGGAGAGGGGGAATAAGGAAAAATGAAGGAAATTACGAGAGGACAAGTGGGGAAAGAGAAGGAAAATGAGGTGAGAGTAAGTGGGGGAACCTAAGGGGATGGCAGGAAAAAAAATTATGCGACATGAAGGTTGGGATGACTTAATTAAAGTATTCAATTATTGTGCAACAATATATAAACAAATATAGCCACAAAATCAGAAATTACAAAAATATGATTTCTGATCTAAAAGAGAATTTCTTAGTTGAACCAACTCGCCCTTGATTGAAATTTATGCTAATTTTTTCTATAAACATGATTAATTGATTGAATGCATAAATTAACTATTATATATAACTTGTATAAACATATACTTCACTATAATGCGCAAATGTTGAAAAAAATTATAACATACGTAGCATGCCTTATATTTCGTATCAGATTTTTGATTGTTAACAGGGAATGTATTTAATTGTTCATAAAAAATATATTTAAGTAATGTTGTAAAAGAACATTTAATCGTGGCAATTTTCATTTTGTCATAAATTATGTCGAAATCAAATTATATCTAATAATGAAGAAAAATATTATAATCAGGATTGAAATCGCAATTATTAAAAATTATGATTTTCATCCAATAATTACATTAACCATTATTATTAACAATTTCTTAAATAAATATAAAACTGTAAATGTTTTTTTTACTTAAATAAGTTCTTGTTTCATTGTTTTCATCTTACCTGTGCATTGATGTTGTAAGAAAAGAAATTTTCGAAAAGTTTACAATTATTATTTTCATATATAATAGAATACACAAATGGCAAAAATGAATATTTCTTCGTAGAAACAAATTATTTTTTTCATTGAACATCTTGGAAGATAGTTAATATTATTATTTATGTACAAAAGAGTTTTTTAGCTGAATGAATTAAAATTAATAAATAATATGTTGTGTTAGAAAACAAATTTTATAACCCATTATCCATATCAGGTTTTTTAATTCTAATAAATAAATTTTTTCTAAGAATCAACCATTCATTATTTGGCATTAAAACTGTGGCATCATATTTGGTCATCCAATAAAAATTTTTAATTGTTTGAACTATGTTGATTAACAAATGCACTATTTAGCTATTTTTGAACGTACAAACTAGATTCTTTCAATGCCGTCAACTGCAGATGACTAACTTCGCAATTTTTAAGGATATTTCGATAACAATAAACAAACTTTGTTTTAAACAACAGTTATTTAACTCAATTGTTATCAATTTTCTACAAGTCGTCAATATTGGATAATTGTTTAGAAAAAACTTTATTTAACTAAAAATGACTACAAAAATGATAACAATTTATAATTTGTTAAAGAAACTGATTCAAATGTTGAAATTCTATATAATATACCTTTACTACTACCTTAATTAAATTATTAGTTAAAATAATAATATTCTTGGCTGAAGATTCAACTACTTGGTTGGAAGGGGAACTACAATGTTAGAAGTAAATTTTTTGACTGAAAATACATAAGTTTAGTTGAAAATTGAACTATTTTT
>NC_046660.1:78950632-78969600 GCF_010883055.1 Belonocnema kinseyi | reverse complement strand
TACTCCAAATTGAACTGTTTTCTTGAAAGTTTTCTTGAAATTATGTTTTTGATTGAAGATTCAACTATTTAGTTTAAAATTACCTACTTCTTTGAAAATTAACAATTTTTGTTAGAAAATTAAACAATTTTGATAGAAAGTTCCATTTTTTTAGAATTTATATTTTCTGATTAAAAATGATTCTTCCTTCTGAAAAATTCAATAATTTCGTTCAAATGTAATTTTTTTGCACAAAGATTCTCCATTTCATTTAAAAATTCATCTCTGTGGTTAAAAATTCAATTATGTTGATATAAACTTTTTTCTTTTTTGTTCTAAAATATATTTTTTAAATAAAAATTTAACTATTCTGGTTAAATATTTATAATTTTGGTTGAAAATTCATCCCTTTAGTTAGAAATTTCATGCAATCCAGAGCTTAGAGATAATATACTCCAGTTTGGTACGGCTCAGAATGAATAATAATAACAAATTAATTTGTTCATACTTTGCAAATACTTAACGCAGGATTTCAACCCGCTACTACCAGAATTGGCTAAGAATGTGAAACCGACTGATGAAATAATTTCCCATAGACCGAAATATTTTTATGCTCTAAAAATGAGTTCAAGCATTAGCCGCAACTACTCTCCTGGGTAGGTGACTGATCATTGAGCTAGTTTGAAGCCAAAAGAGGACTAGTTAGTCGAAAATAGAACATGAAAAATTCAATTCGGCTTGCATGTACCCCTGCCTCTTTCCGGATGACACGACGAAATCCCTTTTTCCAATGACACTTTACTTTTGGTTGAGTAGTTATCGACAAAGATACAGCGATAATTGGTCATCGGGGTATATCGTTATACGTGCTAGAGCGAGATTGACGAAGTCAAGTACTTTGAAGGGACAGAAGCACTTTGAGCAGATTTGCTTTGGTCGTTGTTTCGGGCTTGTATTTTAGTTTAGATCAAAAGACTCGCGCTGCCGGTCAATTCAGCCGTACTTAAGCTGTCGCCGAAAGAGCATACACGCCAGGAAATGTATAACATGTATACATCGTATCCCTGCTCCAGTAAGGGACCTCTATCTAATACAGAATTGCGCCTTTATGTATGTGAGATTCTTGTGCAGAGATGCGCTTATGCCTTTACGCGCGCAAAGGATTTGCCCGAACAACTGGGCAGGAAAAAGAGGCTGAAGATATTTTTCAGTTTGAGGGCAGCTGGGTGGCCGCAAAACATACTTTTCAAAATTTCAAGATTTTTTCTCAATTTTCCCATACCTTTTTCCATTTTTTAAAAAAAGGAAGAAACAAGAGAGCAATAGCTGCATTAAAAATAGAGAAGAGTACCTAAATATGAGATACCAACTCTGTTTGGCGTGATTGTCGGAATTCTATGTACTGAATTTCAAAGCAATATAGGTCATTTTAAAGGCAATTTAGTTTGTCATAAGAACCTCAAATAAAAAATTTTATTAAATTTTTTTTTTATGCTGAAAATACAAAAAATGTAAAAAAGTGCTTTTCCAAACTCGTCAAACTATTCTCATAATATGAGATAACCCAGGAAATAGCTAATAAAATGCAAAATAAAGTATTGTTTTTATTGAAAAACTTCATTCTGTGTTTCCGAAGTATAAATTTGCTGCTATTTAGATATATTTAGTTTTTGCAGTAGTCACAAACACTTTTGTAACCAATTTCCCCCGCGCAGCCACAGTGTTATAAAAACCAGATATCTCATATTATGAGAACCACACTGTGCAACTATGCACTTAGTATACCTGACCTGTACAATGAAAAACTTCAAGACTATCGATATTTTCCTATTTAGTTATTCAATCCCCATCACTCTAGACAAACTTTACTGCTTAATACATATTTAATGAATAATAAATAAGGTTGAAGGAATTCCCTTCCAAGAACTTGACCACCATCGATTTCACAAAATTTTTGCCTATAATCTTTAGAAGTGATAGAACCAACAGAGTGGGTTTCTTAGTTTAGCTGTTACCCCGCTTTCTCATATTACGAGAATATCTCATATTCGAGTACTCTCCTCTATATGAAAAACATGTGAGTCGTCGTGGGACGTCCTGAAGAAGTAATAACTTTATATAATGTGAATTGAAGTGGATTTTCTTTGAATTCTTTCAGCATAAAAACTAGTTAAAATAAATCTAATAATTACATAACACTACAGTAATCACGCAGGAAATTTCAAATCAATTCACGCACGTGTACGAATCGTCATCTTCAAAACAAGTGCATGCTGCTATACACTACAGTATATAGGAGCCCATGCCGTTATACACTGCTAATACTGTCAAGGTCTCAGTATAAATGTGAGAGCAAAGGATGAGGAGAAAGAGAGCGAGCGAGAGAAAGAGAGAGTTACAGAGAGTTTCAAAGAGAGTGATAGAACGAGAGCGGGGGGTAAGTGAGTGAGTGAGTGAGTGACTGAGTGAGGAGCGAGGTAAATAGAAGTGGCCGACGTGAAGGAGAGATAGAGTAGGAGAGGGATTGGAAGATTAAGCGGGAGATGCGAAGGAGAGTTAAAGAAAAGTGAGCGTTACTCGGAAAGCGTTAGCCTAAATTAGCCTATAGCGTCACCCTCCAATCATCAAATCCGTTTCATGATAAGATACTGGAGTTTCTTTTCGGTCTGTGGACGGCAGGGTGGCCAAGGACTTCATTTTTGAAATCTCCAAATTTTTCCCTTATTTTTATTATACCAATTTTTTATCTTCTTTTACCATTATACTGCCTTGAAAAAGAAGAAAGCGATAACTACATCGAGGCGTCCTAACGATAGGATCCCAACGCGCTTGATCGACTAGATGATACTTAACCAAAAATAGAAACAATAAAAAGCTAACCAAGAAGTAAGCACTAGAAAGTTTTAGATCGCGGAGTTGAACAAGATGAAGCTAGAAGTTGGCCAAAACTAGAAGATGCTCGCTCGCTCCATCAAAACATTAAAGTGCTATCTCGGGCGAGCAAAGCATGAAGGTGCCACTTCTCGCTTATAAACTAAACGCGAGAAATGGCAACCTTCATGCTTTGCTCGCCCGAGATAGAACTTTCTTGATTTGATGAAGCGAGTGAGCACCTTTTAGTTTTGGCCAACTTCTAGCCTCATCTTGCTCAAATACGCGAGCAAGACTTTCTAGCGCTAACTTCTCGGTTAGTTTTTTATTGTTTTTATTTTTGGTTAAGTACCGTTAAGACGTATCGCGTGCGTTGGCACCCTACCGTTAGGATGCCTCGACATGTAGAATTTGTTACCTGATTCGAACTTTTTTTTAATATGTCTGAAACAGGAGCATATTGAGAGCCAAATCTAGAAAGTAATTACCACTTTCTCATTTTTCATGACAATATAATATTCAAGGACCAGAATTTCAATCTTGTAGCTTTTTCAATATAGAATTTTTCATCTTTCGTAATCGCAATAAAGCAATTTTAAAATTCGATTTGTTTATTCATTTTAACGACAAAAAATGTACATTTTCTACCATGAAATATGAATTATAATACCAAAAGGACAAACTTTTTAAAACAATTTGAATCTTCGACAAAAATACGAGTTTTATTTTTTACACTTAAAAAAAAGATGAATTTTCAACAAAATGCTCAACTTTTCAAACAAATAGTGAAATTTGTAACTAAACTTATAAATTTTTAACCAAAAAGAAAAATTTTCAAGCAATGATCATGTCTTTTGTAGGGGACCTCTTTTGAATTATTAATGATATTAATATAATATTCTAATGGTAATATTATTAAAAGACCTATTACAATGGATCAATTTTGAATCCCAAATTATGAATTTTTAACACAACGGTTGAATTTTGCACTAAAAAAAGATAAAATTTTAACAAAATGAGTTATTTGCAAACAAAATAATAAAATTTGCAACTCAATAGTTACATTTAAACCAAGTTGTTTAATTTTAATCTAAAGAGATGAACTTTCAAACAAATGGTTAAACCTTTAAACAAAAAAGATAAAACTCCAAACAGAAACAGTTAAATTTTCAGCCCGAAAAATATAATTTTGAACAAAAAGTTGAACTCTTAACAAAAACTATAATTTTTTATATTTTAAATAAAAAGACAAATCTTCAAAAATTACGTGATTTTTCAAACAAATACTAGTTCTTAAAACAATAGTCTAATTTTTTAACTTAAAAGATAACTTTTAAACTAAATTTTTAAACTCCAAAAATTCAATTTTTAAGAGTGTGGTTTAAATTTCAACCTAAAAGATTAATTTTCCAATTACAACGATGAATTTCCAACAAACACGGATTTTTAGGTTAAGAAAAAAAAGAATCATTTAAACTGTTAAACTTTTAAACCTAAAGACGAATTTTCTATAATAATATGGATTTTTTAGCTTAAAAATATGATTTTTTACTGAAAAAGTTCATTTGTAAGTTAAAAACTGCAATCTTAACCAACAAAGAGAAAATTTAAAGCAGGAAGATTAGTTTTGTACAAAAAAGATGAATTATTAACTAAAAATATTATTCATTTTTAACAAAAAATGGAAAAGTTACATTTGCTGTTAACAAGAAATTTTCCACCAAAGAGTTGAACCTTAAAGAAGAAACAAAGTGTTCTAACTTTTACCCAAAAAAATTAGAGGTTAGCGTTTAGTACTTTTTTCTAAATACAGATAGGAAAATATTAAAATAATTATCAGGAAAAAAGATCAATTTGCGAAACAAGATTTTAATTTAAATAGGTTTATTTGAAAATCTATTATGTTTAAGAAAAAAAGTTATACCTTTCCCTATAAATAACGTACATGAAAGGCACATTTGTGCCAAATTAATATTCTATCAGTATCAGTTCGTTTCTGTAAGTTTTAATTCAGTTGACGAAATAAAAAAATTTTACAAATAGAAACTCTATTCGGTTTAATTTAGACATTATTCAATTATAATCTTTTCGGCTTTCCGAGTTCATCTATAACAACAGTGAAACTCTTCTATAGCGCCGATTTCGGGGCTGACGGTGAGTGGCAACTAACTCATTGTAGCCAGCTCCGCTTTTGTTTGTTCACGCTTGACTACTCGCCTGAGTGACAGCCGTAGATCCCGCGCACCCCGCGCAGCACCCATTACACCTAACAGCAGCGCGGTGGCAATTCTCGGAAGGGCTATAAAAGCGAGGGCTATTTAAGAGTTTTACTGTATTTTCAATTCGGATTTTTTATTGCTATAAATACTGTTCAAAGTAAACAAATTTCTTGTAGCGAACAAACTATGTAAAAAAAAAAATGATGCCAAGAAAAAATCTATCACCTTAGAAGGATCTACAAATTTTCTGTAGAAAATTTCTTAATAAGATACATAGTGTTTGTTTCAATCGTAAAAGTTAACGATAAAAAAAAGGTATGAGAATGTCCCCGCATGGCGGGTGGACTTTCATTATGATATTATTATAAATGAATTTTTTTTTAATCTGCAGGCATATTTTGAACTTCTGTTTAAAAATTTTTCTTATTAAATATTTTGTTCACGAAAATTTGATTAAAGTTTTTTTCACATAATTCACAAAATTGTTTGATAATTATTACATTATTTGAGTTCTCTGAAATGATCATACATACTTCAATTGCGTACATGGCGAAAAATATAGATGAAGACTAAATATCTAGAATTTTGATTATAGGACAATGATCTAGATATTAAGGTGTAATATCTTGATATTGAAGTTAATTATCTAGACGGTAAATTTTTTTATCTTAATATTTTCCTATTTATATTTTTAATAACGAGATATTGACTTTTAATATCAAAATATTACAGGTTAGTGTCTATATTGTTGCCCTATAGTTAAAAATCTATGTTTTAAATCTTAACATACATTTTTCTCCGTATAGGATCTCCATTTTACCTCCTAAGTTTAGAAACGTTGTCTAACAGAAGTTCACTTAATTAAATAGAAATACCTATGTAAATATCTACATTGTTTAGATTGGCTCCAACACTAAAAAGCTTCCCTGCGATGCTATATACACACGAAACATTCACCATTGGTTACCTTATCCACCGGAACTGAATCCTAATTGAGAAAATATTTAAGACATTCCCATTTTATAAAACAGAATACATTGTCTTATCAGGACCATTTTTCAAATCCCTAGAACTTTAGTACCCGAGTGACGTTTTCGAAAGGTCCACAATAACCAAAGACTCGACTTCCGGGTCGGGTAGTTGAGCATTTCGTCCTCGCTCGGGCTTATTTTTTCTCCATTTTCTCAAGGCGGTCGGCCCGATAGAATATATAAGGGGGGCAAGGATATGGTCTGAGGCTAGGAGCAGCCACCCTGAGTGCTATAGGGGGGTAATTGCGTGTCGGGGTTGACTTATAGCGTCTAAATCAGTGTCATCCGACCCCGTAGCAATGCCTACGACCCTAATATGGACATGGACAAGTCGATATGAGAGAGTGAGAATGTGTGAGTGTGGATGATACTTGAGCTGAGCGTTTGCCACATAGATCCGCACCGGCCAATTCCAAAGTTTCGATTATCTCTTGCGAGGTAACTACCATCCTCATTCGCGTCTTACGCCTCTCCTCTACTCGGTTATGTACAAGCAAGCAAGCGAAAGCTAACCGTGCCGTAACAACCATTCTGGTGAAACTCGAGTGGGCTCAACTTTATACTACGATATTTCTCTAATTATCTCTAGCCTCAGGCCCCAGCTACACAAACAAAATGAAGATCGTACCTACCATCGTGCATTAGACGCTTAACCATAAACATAACTAGCTACCCTCTGCTAAACCCTTCCCTATCCTATACTTACTCACCTTCCTATACTGCAAGTACATTTCAGGGCATTCCGCACTAAAATGCATGATTATTGGGCACATTTTTTGACTCACTTTTTATTCATAATCCACTCATGGGACATTCGCTTCTCAAGTGTAGACATTCAAAAAATTCAAAATTTATGACTTACAAGGAGGGGTCACAACGTGCGGACTGCGGAGTCGACTAGAACTTCACAACGTGAAAATTAGAAAGTATTTTCTTGTATTTATTTTAAAGTAATAAGTATAGGTAAAATGTCCAAAAATTAGAACATTTTTGGATTTTTGCGGCAAGTAATTATTTTTCTTGTTTTAACCCTCAAATGGCATACGGGCGCAAAATGACACCACTAAAAAAACAGAAAAAATTGACCTGCGAGCAGCCAAGTAAGTCACTTTAAAAGTTTTAAGTGGTGCAAATTCGCACCAGTGTGCCGATAGAAGGTTTAGAGTCGTGTTTTATGAAAAATCGTAAACCCATATTTCTTTGTCTGAAAAAAGACCTTTAATAAACAGGTAAGTCAACTTGTTCATAACTTTGTCTATAAATAAAGAAAATATTATAAACAATAATAAATAATATTTCATGTGTCAGTAAAAATATTGTATGAATAACGTGCGCTGGGTCTGCATTGTCTGAAGACAATGTAGACAGCAATGTTCATTTTAATGGTTTTAATGAGTCAGGTTCAATTATTTTTTTGTCATAAGAGTAATGGTTTACAAATAAATTATCTTAATTTTTCGTTAAATAAGTATTAAAACTTTCTTCTTTTTTCTAAACATTCTATTACTCTTACTCTTTCCTAACACACCCTCACATCGCACATCGCCGTTCTCACATAGGCCACTGATCAATCTTTTTACCAATCACCCATTTGGAGTGCAATTTCACATGAAACGCTTAACTTATTATAGAAATTCCAGTCTTTAATTTTATCATCTATGAATATCAGACAAAATTAATATTTAATAAAATCGTAACAAATAGAACAGGAAAGAGCATATCAAGAAACTAAGGGAGCTATTGTTGAATGTTATTCAAAATAAATTAGGCTTAAAGATGTACTATTAAAATCAGATTTTCCAGGAAATATAGACAAGGACAACTCCCGATTCAACCTAACTTCATTTAAATGATAGACGGTTCAGTTTTTCCTGCCCATTCTTTAACCGTGTTAGTACAATCAATATATTCTAACAAGGAAGGTACTCCAGGTGTCTCTCGCCGATTTGATTCTCCCTGAGATATTTTTCTGCGCATTTAAACATTCTTAGCACAATTTATAATATATGTAGGGTATATATGTCTCCACCTTAACTTTTTTCTCTTTTAAGAAAATTACTTTATTCATCTTTCATCATGAGGAAACTTTACCAGTAGGTTTGATCGAAATGAATTTCGTTTTTATATACTAAACTATACAATCGACTCTTGAGACCCCTATTTTTGAGGGGCTATTTCACTCCCTTGAAGCATTTTTCCGCGGATAAAAAAAATACGTGTCGCTTATTTTTTCGAGTACCACAACATATATCAGCGAGGAACAAATTGGCGAGGAACACCTGAAGTACCTTCCTTGTAAGATAAATTTGATATAAACACACATCTGTGTGTTGTTCCACATTACATTTCAGGAGAAAAACTTTGTCAAAATTCCAAAACGAAGTTGACTTCAAAGTATATTAGAAACTAATACTTTTTATTAAAAAGACTTATTTTGAACAATTTATATGTATACTTAATGCATGTAGTAACTTGTTAATAAAAACACATTATATCTAAGTTAAATTAAGAACAAAAAACACTTTTGAGAAAATAAATGTTTAATTGCTAAAAAATTAAATGGACCGTTAGGTTTCTTATTTTCTTTTTTTTTAAATCATTTACGCTATGTTTGGTACAGAAGAAAAGAATCAGAATCATAAGATGAAAATAAAAGTTCTCAACATATAAATTCTTTTTTAAATAATTGTAACTGAAGGTCAAATTTTTACGAGTTTTTATTGAGTTTGATTATTGACTGTCAACGGAATTCAATAACAAATTTTTTTATAAATTTTCAAAAATCTCGAAAAAAATCGCACTTTCACGTTTAGCACATACATCGGTCAATTCTTTACTGATTTACATCAAATCTTTTGGAATTAATGAAAATTTGTACAAAAATAACTTTGAATCAAATGAATATTTGTTTGATACAATATAAAAGATAGAATTTGTTTGATTCAAATAAAGTTTATTTATGTTTAACAATGGCGTGTTCTATCAAAATAAATTTTGTTTTTATCAGAAAAATATTTGTTTTGACCAATCCAATATATGGAATTCTTCATCCGTTTTTTAGGAATTTTATATTCGTTTATTCTTTTTCAAGAATTAGTACTTTTTATGAAAGAAATCTATTTTTTAGGTTTTGCATGTAATAATTGAAAAACTTTTTAAAAGAAAATGAATTATTACATATTCTTAAACCTTAGTTCTTGCTCTCTCTATTATCTATATATGGCAAAGTAAACTACTTTTTCACCTAGATTAATAATAATAAATATTTTTGTTAATTTAAAACGAGTATCAAAGGAAATAAAAATTGTTATTAAAAAAGAAGTGAAATATCACTAAAAACATCTAGGATTACCAAAATTTCTCCATGTGAAAAGTTCTTAATACAAATAAGATTGTTTATGAAATCAAAGTTTTCTAAGCGATTGTAAAAGATATCTAGTTATTTAATTTATTTAATTCGAAAAATGATACAAACTTTAGAATCTATTCAATAGGGAAAAGTGAAATCTTGACGAAATTTTTCTTACAAAAAAGGGAGAATCTCGCCAACCTTTAATTTCACAAACTATTTTGATTTTACATATAACTTTTATCTTAGCTGAAATTTTTGCATAGTAGATGGTGTTGGTAATTATATTAATATATTAAAATGATTTATTAATATTATGTCATTAATTGATCGCAAGAATTCTGTGGTAACATTTTTCTTTCAAATATTTTCAGCAAAGCTTATGTTAATACTAATGCACAATCTCAAAGCTGAAATTATATTCAATTAGCATAATTAAAATATAATACTCTAAACTGAAATAAACGCTTGGGAATTATTACTCATAGGATTATAGTTGAGGATTTCTATCCGAATTCAGTAGGGTGGCTTAAAATAACGTAGTACAGAGTAACTTAGCCCCTCCTTCATTCGGTTCCCAATCTGAAAAAATAAATTTTTTTTCCCGAAATTTTGATTTTTGGTGCAGCCTGACTGCATCCTGTACTTTCCATATGAAGTAAAAATGAGAAAAATCATTTCTTGCGGCTGTTGAAGAAGTTCTAAGTCTTTGGGAAAATACTATAGGAAATTTATAGGACTTGTACAGGAGTCTCCTATAAAGAATTTTATTATCAATAATATACTTTTGAAACCTTTAACAAAGCTATTTTATTTAGAGCATAATATTAGTTGTCCAAAAAAAAAAGTGATTAAATTTTATATAAATTTCTAAGAATCTACAATTTTGTTACACATAACGACCCTTTGGCTTCTTTTGTATTTTCACAACAGAGTGCCTCCTCGCGGTGAGTGTTGAAACTGAAAAACTTAGATTTACACCATCAGGGGAAAAGTTTAAAAATTAAAAGCTGAGAAAGCATAGCGGGAAAAGCGAGGAGGGGGGGGGGGGGGGGAAAGAGACCCGAGTTTTCAAAGGCGATAGGGTGTAATGCAAGTAGGGTCGTTATCTCGCTCGCTGTTTATTGGGCGGAGAAAAATTCGCGATAATCGGAATCATCTTGCGCCCGAAGTTCGCAGCGAATCGTATGGATCGTAAGACGCAAGAAAAAGTTGGGAATTATACACGCGAGACTTTCCCTTGAGTCGTTCCTTTTTGCGCTTCGAGACCAACCCCCGACCCGACCGTTGGCCTGTAGGTCGTTTAATGTGATTGCAGTTGAAAATAGACCGGAATGAAATTCACGAGTCTCTCGAACGGTAGGGTAATTACGTGTAATTTATATTACTTGCCATTGACATGCAAATCCACCAACCATGCATGCCTCTCCCACCTTCAGCGATCTCAACCTCTCTTCTTCTCTGCTCTTCTATTCTCCCACCATCCACCCCCCTAGCACCCCTTATCATCCCTGGCTTATTTCACATCACCACCAACTACCTTGCGCTTTGTGACATTGTAATTTCTTTCTACTTTCTACATCGTGCATTCCAGGAACCACCTGAATATCCCAATTATATCGGTCCTTCTATTATTCGATTCTTTAAATTTTTATTCTGAGAACATGTATTCAGATTTTACGTTTAAAGAATGGTGATTAATTCGATATGGTCATTTACAAGCACTATATTCAGAGCTTCTTTGTACCTTATACAATTTAGAAAAGTTGCCTTCATCATATAAAACACATTAACATTTTTCTAAAGTTTATAGATATTTTTAGGGTTTCGTAGCTCTTGGCAGTATCCCTAATAGTTTCGATCAGGTATCCGTCTACCATACTTTGTTCTAAAAAGGTGAAGGAAGTGTAAATTATGAAAGGTGGTTGGGAAAAGTAACGGAAAATGAGGGAGAAGACAGAGGAAGTGAGGCAAAACAATAAAAGTGAGGGAAAATAAGAGGAGGGAAAGTAGAAAAAGTGAGGCGAAATGAGTGGAGTTAAAGTAGGGAAAGAGAGGGAAAATCGTTGAGGGGAACTAAGGGAAATGAGAAACCAGGGGAAGTTAATAATACTGGGAATTGGGGAGTAAAGGGAATTAGGGAGATGAAGTTAGTTTAAGTG
The DNA here is from genome assembly GCF_010883055.1 of Belonocnema kinseyi. Classification (NCBI taxonomy): domain Eukaryota; kingdom Metazoa; phylum Arthropoda; class Insecta; order Hymenoptera; family Cynipidae; genus Belonocnema; species Belonocnema kinseyi. Next base: position 78,957,989 of record NC_046660.1, on the reverse strand, counting down.
ATAGGAAGTAGGGAAAATGATTAGAAATAAGGAGGAGTAGGGGAGGAGGAGTAATGTCTGAAGAAGGGTAGCAGGGGAAAGGAAGTGTTAGCTGGGAAGCGAGGAGATGAGAAAGTAGAGAAGGAAGAAGTTGTGGAAGGGGTACGTAGGTTGAAGTAAGAGAGGGATAGCAGGGGAATGTATGGGGAATAGAAGAGTTGATGTTTAACAGCGGGAGGTTTGAATGACATAATTAACGTCTTGATATGTTATGAAACCCTTTTTGTCGGCACGTAGTGCCTACTTTATTTTATTATTCATACTATAATTTGTCGCTAAATATAGAACAATCTCCATTGGATATTAGGTTGTCTTAAAAATAAATGGGATTACAAAAATGCAATTCTTTGAATTAGTATTAACATCTTGCATGAGAGTTAGTATACGCGACATTATTGATTATCAAACGAAGAAGATGAGGTTCAAAGTTTTAATGACTTAATTTAACAGAAATCGAGCAACTATTTTGGACATGGCACACCAAGAACATAATAAAATTGTCCAATGAACATTATAATGTCTATGTCCAAGAAACATTATATATAAAGTATTTGTAAAGTGAATACTGCTCCATTTTATTAGATACTTAAATAATATAAATAATTAAACAATGATTGTATTTTTTAGAAATACGTAAAACCTTACTTTAAGGGGAGTTTTATAATGTGATGAATTATTTACATTGTCATTCAATTTCAAAGGATAACGTACATTAAAGATGATTATTAAGAATAAAAGCTTTGTGCTGAGAATAAAATATTTGAATAAAATTAAATTTAATTTTAATTAATATAATACTTTACAGTTTCAATAAAAAGAGTCAAAGTATTTTTTAATTTTTTTGAATTGCTAAAATAATTTATAAGAACTGAAAGTAAACTTCTCTAACTACCTGCCGAAAATATATAAACGAATCCACTCAAGTACAGATCATAGTGGAAATCTCAGCAGAAATAAATTTTTTATGGATATAGGATAAAGTATAATTATATTACGATCATTTAAGGATACTCAACTTTTAATAAATGCTAGTACCCGAAAATAAATTAATGAAATATGTAAAAAAAAACATATGAATTTCTTTGATTCTTTCTGAGCACCAAGTTAAATTTTACAAAAAAATAGCAATTCGTAATTAAGTTAATAAGAAAAAAGTAATAAAGTGTCATCCACGGAAAAAAATGGATAGTCACTCTAAAAATGTAGTGTCAGACTGACTACGTTTCAGTTTTAACTATAGGACAGCCCCCTAGATAGTGGGGCTTACGATTTGTGGAGTGTCAAAATTTGATGGTCAGGTTCTCTATCCTGGAATGTCAAATTTACGATTCTTGAGTGTCAAAATTTGGTGGCTAGCTTCACTATCTCAGAGTGTAAAGTTTACGATCTCGGGAGTGTGTACTCAATTATCTTAGAGTGTCAACCTGCAAATCAAAGATGTGGTTCTAAAAGGTACAAGGATGTGGATGCCTAATCGGAACCTATTATATCGCTAATTATACTGCACTTTTCGTCACAGTATACATTCCTTTTGATAAGTTGGAGTGTTTTATACACATTTTGTTAGAACTTTTTCATCAATTGTATCCAAAACCAATTCCCCGTTCTCAGTAGAAACTTGTGTATGAAGCCCTAGTTACAAAAACATATGGATGAAGTTACTCTTTAGCAGATACAAATTATAATTGTATAAAAAATGCGTGTGATAAAATATTTTTTTAAATTTTTACTCTGATTTGATTCAATTTGATTCATGGCTAAAAGTAGAAACAGGCGCCGATTCGAATAAGTTTGTTTCACTTGTATTTTGAATGACAGATGGAGTGGTAGAAGCTTGAATCGTTCTCCCTTTTTTAATCTTGAAAAAGACACAGATTGCAATCAGACAACTTTTAATTAAAAGTCTTCACAAATACATAGATTCTACTTTGAATCCTTCGACATTAATTGTGACCTGCAAATTTAAAGCATTTAAATTCTACAAAATGGAAAATTTGTACTTGTGTTTAGCATCTGATTGAAAATATTCTTTATAATTCTTCATGAATTTACTTCTTGGCTCTGCAAGTTTAAGCATATCGCGAATGTCTTCGTCGCTTAAAAGATGAAATGATTCATCATCGACTTTGTTCCCTGAAATTGAACAGTAAATAGGAGCTCATGTGACAAATTCATCAAAAGCAATACCTTAATTGCGACCTTGCAAGAAAATAAGAGACAATCACAATACGAAACTACGTAATAATGAAAATTTAAAAAGTTTAGGTACGTATATTACAAAAAAAGTCAAAAGTTAATTTTGCAAAAAAAAAATCTTTAATTAAAAATTTGCCAGAACAATTACTTAAGAACGGGGAAAACCGCAGGGAATAAAAGTGAATTATTTTTTATAATTAATTATTTTTTGAAGAAATTAATTAAATAATTCATAAATTTCAATAACTCAATTTTTACCGGTTTTTAACTGTTCAGTTCCCTTCTTAACTTTTTCAATCATAAAATTATTCGGCTTACAATACATAATTGTAAAATCTTTAATTAAACAAATTTTCCATTATGGGTCTTTTGCATTATCTGTTTAAAATTTTAAAACGAAAAAGATGAATTTTCAACTAAAAAGATTATTTTCTATAAAAAAATTCCATTTTTCAACAAAATGAATGAATTTTCAGACAAGTAGTTGATTTTCCAACTAAAAGGATAAATTTTGAATAAAATTTTTAAATATAAATTTTCAGTAAAAGAGAAAGTTAACAACGAAAAAAAATGTTTTACAAAACAACCCCATTTTCATCCAAAGAGATGAAATTTCAAATAAAATGATGAATTTTTTCACCAGAAAGACGAACTTTCAACAAATATAGATTTGTTAGCCCAGAATTAAAAGATATTTATCCAAATAATTGAATTTAAAGGCAAGAAACGAATTTTCTGTGAAAACGTTGAATGTTCAATACGAAAATATGAATTTTTCACTAAGCAGTTAATTTTTAACCAAACACTTGCATTATAATCATTAAATTTTATATTCAAAAAGTTATTTTTTAACCAAAAAATGTGAATTTTCAACGAATAATGTAATAGTAGATATTTCAGCCGAACTTTTATTAATTCTAAGTAAAAAAAAAGTTCAATTCAACCAAAAAAGTTTACCTAGAAATAGATCGATTATCTTTTGGCTGCATTGCCAACATTTCATGAGCTCTACGAAATTATGTCCTGTCGGTGCCATATCTTGCAAAAGAACATTGAGGGAGAATTAATAATATTATAGACTAATTGATTTTTAAAATAATTCTAAGCGATTAATAAAATAATGACAGTAATCCAACTTAAATCATTTTATTATTCTAACCCCAATCTGAAAACTTTTAGTCTAGAGAAATCTCTAGACTTCTACTTTATGTAAAATAGGTACTTGCCATTCCCAATCACAAATAATCACGGCAAATCACAGGAAATCACAAACATAATTTAGAGAATCTCACACAATCCGCAAAATGCAAACTTCCAGTATGGATAAACGAAATAACCGCTTTGGTCGCGTCAGTTACTCCCTTGTGAAGTTTGCGCTTTATTTTACCATGTCAGTATCGAGTTGATTATTCTTGAGAGTGAATTTGTACGAACTTGAATGATACAAGTGAATTAAAAACAAAACATTTAATTTAAACATCCCTAAGTTTTTATTCGATTATCTCTGATCATAAGTTGTACACACTCGAACTGTCGAAATGTGTGAAAACAGGTTATTTAACTTGTTTATACTAGAATGTCGATTTGATAATCCCTAGCACTAAGGCCGAATATCTGCAGATTATAAAGTTGAGCATAAAATGAGAATCTCTTTGACTTTGGAGAAAAAAATATGTATCGTACATGATACTTTCTGGAAGTTCAAACTAAGCATTTAAATCTTGACACTTTTTGTGGATTAATTATTATTTATTTTCAGGAACTCACAGCCATTCAGAATTGAGTATTCTGGAATGATCTTATGATAATACGGTGCTGTTCAACTTTTAGCCTATCAAGAAATAATTAAGAATCAATAAAAAAATTAAAAATAAATCAGTATAGGAAAAACCTTGATACAACAAAAATTGGTTTGTTTTACATTTTTAGAAATTGTATTGCTGATATTTGTGCCATAATCTGTATAAAATTGGAGACATCTATATTGTTAGGACAAATGGTAGTGCAACTTCCCGTGCGGAAATTGCCTTATTTTGCCTTATCTAAAAAAAGGCCCGGATCAGGTCGGGCTCAGGATGCCTGATTAATAAATTTATGTAACGGCCCTGATCAAGTCTGTTTACGGTCCAAATAGCCTGCCCTAATTATTAAGCAAGGCAGTCTGAATTATACCGTACTTATGGTAACTTAACGGCCCTGGCAGCGTGCGGATAAGAGCGCCTCTGTCGAAGATCAGGCGTAATAAAAGGGGTTCCAAGTTAAGGCACCGGACGCGCACCTTTGGTATACCTTACGTGATGCCTATCAAGTGCATACGCCTTCAAATTTCATACTTTTTACAAAAATCGATCGTGAAAAAATAAAAAGAGATCTGATTAAAATTCGATCGACACAACTACGATTTTTTCAGTTAAAAAAAAACTTTTTAAAACCTTTAATTATTATAAAAATGTGAAATGTAACATTTTTGAAAATAAAGGAAGAGAAATTATTATTACAATAGTATCGTTGATTTATCATCGATTTGAGTAATTTTACCTGTAATTTTATAAATAGCCAGAAAAATATTAATATAACGAATAATAATGTAAATAATTATTTTTCGTAAATGCAAATTTAAATTTGCGCGACATCGCGTGACGTGCTATCTGGCGCCCCGTTGGTAATCGCGCGTTTCTCGTACCGTCTTTTGTTGTCTCGCTGGTGAATCTGTGAATGTCAATAGTGTCGGACGTGCACGTCTTTTCATTTATAGCATATATAATAAGTGTAATAAGTAATTGAGAATAAGAATAACATATATTTTATATTTTACATTAATTCATCTGTGTTGGAAAGAATAAATTTCCATAAAACTACCTCTTTTATAGTAGCTTTTTGAATGCTCGATTTTTAGGTTAGCTAAATATTAATTATTATATTTATCTTCTTTTTCAATGATGTTTATGTAAAATTGAGTCTTTTATATGAAGAATAATTTTATTTATTTCTTATAAGTACTAGCAAACCAAGATGCGCGCGATTTTTTTTTTCTTCTTACAAGTTCGATCAAGTCATTCAAAAGCCAAACAGGCTTGCAACAATAATGTATGCGAGCTGGGAATGGGCGGTCATTCTGCCTATTTGAGATCAAATATATTTAATTATTTAATTCTCAACTGCATTTTTATTTGCTTTTCCTACTGAGCCCAAACCTTATCATATTGTAGTTAAACAAATAGAATTTAATAGGAAATATACACGGCCCGGGGAAGGGCCTTACTTAGTTTTAAGGCACAGGAAAATTTACCTGATACGAATCGTCTAAGGTTGGCTACACACGGCCCTTCTCATTCCTAGCGTGACGAAACACCACTAGGGCTTGATAGAATTTTCGTATCCGGGCCTCAAATAAAATAAGGTAACCTTATCAGGACCTGGTAGTGCCCTGATTTATTCAAAAAGAATATTAAGGCGCCACATATTTTACCGGTCTGAATAAAAAATTATTTTCGAAAAGTTACGAGTATTTGTTATTAAAAAATACAAATGTATTATTGTTAAAACTTGTATAGTTTGTGCTCGTATGGCGAAGAAACTTTTAAATTTTACATTTGGATCAAGCTATTATTTTCGAAAAGAGATTTGTTTCAAAAAATTGAATTTAAAAAAAAATCTTAGATCAAGTAAATAATTGGTTCTTCTATATATTTTCAAAACTTAGCCTGCAAAAAAAGTAGAACTTAATAAAAAATATTAAAAGTGGGACGATGGTCGTGGGGGCTAAAGCGTAGGCTTTGGACCCACTCCTTCGGCTTGCGGGTTCGATTCCCGCCTCGCACTCTGGAAGAGTCTCGGTGGCCCATGCGGTGAACACTAGCCTAGCAAGGGAGTTGTTCATCTCCGGAGAGTCGTGGGACCGGTACCTCTAGAGAAAAAGGTTTTCTCTAAGTACTTAAGGCTGTGTTGCTCTTGGTGGTTCGGAACCCACCTTAAACTGTAGGTCCCCCTTCCACCACTAAGTAAGTGTGTGGAGGAGTGTATGTAAAGGAATAGAGAAGGTGTAAGAAAAATGTAAACCCTTAGGGGACGCATTAGAAGCTTCCACTACTACTAGTAATAAAAAATATTACTTTCATCATTTTATGCAATACTAAAAAAGTGTTTGCTCGTATATTCTGCAACTATTATGCAGCATACATCATTTTTGTAGCGACGAGAACTTTCTTTCTCGAAAAATGGAATTCAAAATTTGAATACGAACGATAAAATGTACCATTAAAGAGTAAGAAGTGTTTCCTGGGGAATTTTTTTAAAGTGGCAAAGTCTTTCCTCGAAATTTTGTCGAATGTGGCGTTATTTGAAAGAAAAGTGCGATAATTCCATTTTCGAAAAATTTCAAGTAGCCACAAAAATGATTTAGCCCGTATGACACATTATATTGCAATGGCATCAAAAGCTAAAAAGATTGCACGGAAAAATCCGTCTTTTGACTTTAAATAACCATACAATTTTAAATTCGTAAAACACTGTGAAAATTATTTTTGTCTTAAAACAGTTCCAGACAGAACAATTATACATAGTGGGAAATATTACATATAATTTCCATTTGCTGTATACATTTTTTGTATAAAAAACAATTAAAACTATAAGTAATATTTCCTACAACATATAAAATTTTGCCGCTCGAATTGAAATATGTGTCGTATCCTAAAAATCGTGCATGATTTCAAATTAAATTGTTCATAGACACTTTTTTGCAATTTTTAAATCAATTTTATTTATTGAAGAAATAATGCATGCGTTATTTCTCACAATATAGACAAAATTCCAATGGTATTACACCTGTTAATAAAAAACAGAGAATAGATTTTTTCCTTAACAAATTTCAAAATCTAAGATTAGAATAATCAAATTAAAGTTGTTATAATGTAAGCAAAAAGCATACTTTTCCATCCTCATTTGGCTGTAAGATCAATTTTAATGACAAAAAATGGTTTGAAAGATTAAAGAAACATTAAAATACTTCATCACCTGATATTCGTAAATTGTGGGTCCGGATGCAATAAGGGCACATAAAATTTTTTCGTGCGAAAACGAAGTCCCCTGGAGGCTTTAGAAAAAATTTTCGAATTTTAATTTT